>NW_009216370.1:0-98433 GCF_000690835.1 Fulmarus glacialis
GGGCGGGGGCGGAGGGAAGAGCTCCGCTGGCCCGGGAGCGACGGGCAGGTCACTGGTGCTCAACCTGGAAACAGTTCCCTCCCTCGCGTCGGAAATTGCAGGCGGCTTTTCTAAACGTTCGCACACACAAAACGCCTAAAGAAACCCCACATGGCGATGGGCAGCGCAGATCAGCTAAACCCGATAAAACAGATGCTTTTGTACTAAGTTGGTGCATGTGCGGTTTTGGCCTCTGCTGAATATACTTTTATTGTTCTGCAATCAACTTTTCGATATTCCGGATCTGATGTGCTAGGAGCCAGCCTTACTTCTGCGGAGATGTTAGCTGAGACAGTGAGTGAAACAAACGGTGGAGAGGGAATAAATCACTGTCTTGCCTAAGGACAGTGCGGTTGAGGATGAGAAGCTGTGGCCTGGGCAGCCAGTCAAAGGGAAGAAAACCGCAGTAGAACTTTCCCCGGCTCGTTTTTTGGTGTGTGGGGTTTTTATTTTGGTCTGGTTTTTTATTTGGAAAAAAATAAAGGCTGATTTCTGGCATATTTTTGGAGCTTTGAAGGACGTTTACCAGAGAGTTCCCAGCAGTTAGCAGCGATATTCTCATGGAGTCGTGGACTTTGCCATCAACCTGTGACACTGATAAGAAGTGGCACCAACTTTCTAGCTACGTATGTAAAATCTGGCAATAACACAGAACAAAGTCAGGGTCCAGTAGGCTTTCGTTTTCATTCCGTTTTGAGGCTAAGAACTTACAGTTAGAAAGTCATCAGCTCACACCACGACTTAAAAGCTTGGTAGCCCTGTACCCCGGATACACTGTCTGAGGAGCACGTATTACCTTATTGAGGGTGAAAAATAACAACCAAAAAAACTGCAACCACCCCAAATGCTAACTTAAAAATTCTGAGAGGAAAAACTTGCAGAACAGATTGATGCTAGGTACAGAGATATTTAAGGCAATAAGCCACAATTATAAAGATTCTAGAGAAAAAACTTAAAGCAGCTACGTACGAAGCCTCTAAAATTTAAATAGCTGAAGTGCTTTTACTCCATATGCTGACAGCTGATGATACCCGGCAAGTAATGGCAGCGGTAGTGTGAGGTGTCACTCAGCAAAGAATGATGTGGGAAAACCAGAAATATTTTAAGTATAGTGCCGAATCCCATTTTTTTGGTAGCAGAATGCTGTATTTTATTTTCTTCAGCCAATAGGTATTGACATTTTAAATTCCTCCTGAGGCAAAGAAATCTTTTTCTGCTAAATAGTTAAATAAGCTGGATAAAAATAGAACCTAAACTTTGTTTGGAGCAGCATTTGAGTCCAAAGGCACCACAGCAATGGTTTGGAATATACTGCATTTCATACAAGTATTGACAGAAAGTGTGTATTAAAGTGTTAAATACAGGTTCCCTTCTTGTTTGCATAGATGAATAATTTTGCATTTATAAAAGGGGTTGGGTTGTTGTTTTTTTTTAAATATCGGAGCTTTGTATGTACCAGGTTCTCAAGTTGTCTAGGTGTAGCAAGGTATGAAACACTTGGGTTTTATTAAATAGAAGTTGCAGGTATGAGGATTAGTTCTGTTTTATAATACACTTTATTTCGTATGTTCTAAACTGGCTTTAAATAATTAATAACTGGAATGGACACAAAGGATCTTTTTACCTGGGCGTGATTAGATACATTCACCTGCTGAAGCTGTTAGGGATACAAACTTAACACGTTTCCTTTGTTCTGCAGGTGCGGGTGTTGGGAGGTGACAGCCAGCACTCCTTGCCTTGCTTGATGATTTTAGCTGGTTCTCCTCACGCTGCCGTGCGTTGTAATAACTGGTTTTGGCTCTCGTTCGTACTCGTGCGCGGTGGCAGCGTACACTTATCAAATGCACGGTCTGTGTGAGAGGCGATCGCTTGTTATTTTATTACCTCCTTCGCATACCTGCTGTCTGCCAAAGAGGGAGGCCAGGAGCCCACCCGTACAGTTTGCACAGCACCTTCTCGGCAGGGAGCTCGTGCAGAGCATCCGGCCAACGCGCTTTGTGCGGAGGGAGTTATTTGGGGAGGGGGGTGGATTTTCACAGCGATGGAAGGAGGCAGAGGAGGAGTGTTTGCTAACAACCCCGACGAGATCTGAAGTTCTTCGCCGGCACCGATTCTGCCGAGATGCATTTGAACTGCTTTGTGAAGGGGGTATCTGCTCAGGCTGCAGAATTAAAATGCTGCGTGGGGTGTGACTTACCCACCTGGAAAGGGATGCGTGTGCTCAGAGCCGCCTTCACAGCTGATTTTAGGCTGGGGGTCAGCTGCGTGCCGTTCTTCTCAAACGTCTGTAACATACTCACTGTGGCCCCAACGCCCAGCACTTTGCAGATGGAGCGGTGCTCTGGGGGAAGGCAGAGACAGCAGAAGTGGCCTTCGGCACCATTGCCTCCCGGGTGCCTCCCGGTGTTTTCCATATTGCAAAGGCTATGGCACATGGGAACGTTCAAGGCCCAAAACGTCCTGCAGTTCATACCGCTGTTGCCCTCACAAAGGAGATCTCCAGGAGCGGCGTGCTCTGGAGGCTTTGCATACATTAGCTAATGTCCTTCCAGCAGTTCGCCGTTCCCTCACCCTCAGTCAGTGAGGACGCTGCTCCCTCTTTGCACCCCCCCAGGGGCCCCCAATACCCAGGGTGTGCACCGCAGCATGCAGGGGATCGGGGCACTAGGCATTAGTTATTCCTGATTTGTTTGCTTGCTTTTTTGTAAGGTCAAATCCACAGGCGTTACTGGGGACAAAAAAACCATCACTTTGCTTTGCCCACAGCTAGGGGCTTAGCGCTATGCGAGTGGTACAGCTGTAAACCCCAGAAATGTTATTCTAAACGGTTTTTTTACAGAATAATTCAAATAGATGTGTCCTTAGCAATAGAGCACTGAAATGTAGAATGCATATCATGAGTGACTCTGCAGGTATAAATATAAGCAAGACAAATCGTATAGCTCTGTCAGAAAAAACCCAGCAGCACTCAGCACATGATCCTTAATGTGCTTTGGTCAATATCTTTCTCTGTATCAATGGAAGCTCATTAAAAGAAGGTATTGCAGACGAACTGAGCCATGCCGTATTGGTTCTTGCCAAAGCTTGACATTTTTAATACATTAATAATATGCCTGTAATGTAATGGAAAACTATTAATCAGAACTGGTTATATGCCAGAAATTTAAGCTATAATTGGCTGCTTCTTGTCAGGAATGTCTGTCGTACACTGCTACAACTGCCTAATGCTCAGATGTCTTGCACTCCTCTGCACTTTTTCCTTGTCAGTGCACTAAATTCGATCGATGTTATAGTCTATAATTCTGTGTAACGACCATCATTATGACTCTGGCTTACTTTAATGAGAATTCGTTATATGGGAAGTATTTTAGCACAGTGTGTTAAGGTAGTGGCTTGCTTCACATTATTTTAGTCCCATCCAGTCCTGTTTATTAGCGTATCTGAGTCTCAGCAGTTATAAAAGGTTATGGGTAGCTGAAGAGCTAGCAAGGAAAATATTAAAGAAAACAAATTATTTTTGCCTGAATGTACAGGCTTGTGGTCTAAGGATTATTAAACTGAGTAACTTCTTGTTTCTATACAGAAACATGATATTCACCTACTGTTTATTCCACCTATGACCAAGCCTTCTCCAATACAGAGTATGTTTTGATTTGTCACAAATTTAAAATAATTTGGCTTCTTTTTTAGCAGAGCAGTTGTTTCCCTTTTGTATAATGACTGTTCTGGGGTTTGGAGGTATTTTTTTCCCCTGCAAAATAGTAAAATACATTGGAAAGGGCTAGAGGAAAAGAGTATGAGGTGTCTTTAGAATGACATGGAAGTGTTCTCTGAATTATTGAATTCCAAGATAATAAATAAACATTCCCACTAAAACCAAAAAAGAATATAAGGTCACTAAAAAAGCAGTAGTACTACACATTGTGCTTCTTGAAAAGATTTAATTTTAATTTGGTCTTAGATATTTCTGCTTTTGTGTCAAATTCAGATTTGAAGCTTAAATATATTTGAACTAACTGAGAATTGTTATTGCATGAAAATTCAGATATTCTCTGCATATTCTGATAAAATATATGAGAGTTGTATGGTAACACTTGATAAAATGAATATAATGGAAAATTGCATTTACGTCCATACAGCAATTATTGTAAATTACTTTGCTATGGAAACACAATTCAACCATCTGTTGGTATTTCATAGTGTCTGTGGTTTAGCTCAGTTTAAAATGAAGCATTATTTAAATATAGGGAGGCTGTTTGCAAATAGCTTTGAAGATAAGTTTTGAAAATGCGTATTACCAAAGTGACGTGCTAAGGAGCTCACCGGGTCACATACCAATTCCCCTGGTTTTGGGGTATAGGAGGGTTCATGACACTGGGCATAATTTAAAACTGGGAACAAGCAAAGCGGGCTGCAGAAAGTGGTGGCTTACGGTTGTTTCTTAACATCTGTCTGGCGGGTTTGCTTAGATTTTAGCATCCAGACAAAAAGAGTGCAGAGGTGCTGCAGCAGCTGGTTGAAATCCTCCTCCTGCGGAGCGCCCAGTGCCCAGGCTCCCCCACCTCGGCTGGCACGGACTGACGCCAGGCGCAGGCTGAGAGAAATGAGTTGGAGTTCCTAGCCCCGGTTTTCCTTGTCCGTGTTTAGGGAACTTACTCCCTCTTTGCAGTTTCCCTCATACATAATTTGTATTTTTACCTGTGTTTTTTAGCAAATGTGTATTTTAAGTCATTGTAATAACTTCTTAGGATTTTATACCTGTAATAATATGATTGAGGTGATACGAACCAAGGGAATTTCTAGTTGCTTTCTGAAGAGAGGAAAGGGGATATATCTTCTATGACATAAACGCTGAGTACACAGGTACCCCCACCCCCAAACCTAGGAAAATAAGACTGCCGTAACAAAGGGGGAAAACATCCTTATAGTAAGCTAACAAATGAACCATTATCTTTATCAGTAGTTTATCATCAGTGTGATCAGTGAATCACAGTTAAAAGAAAAAAAAAAAAAAGAAAAGGAGCAAAAGCTCTTCCAATGCTAATGACAAATTTCAAGGAAACGGAAGTGTGCTTGCAATATTTGTTACTCTTAAAAAAAAAAAAAAATCTGAGGAACGCATAAGGCTTTTGCAGCTCGCTGAGGTTCCTCTTGCCAAGAGACTATCAGCACCTGGTAGCCCTGATACCCATCTCTGTGTCACTTCAATAAAAGAGCCTTCCTGCTGCTGCCCGCTCCCCTGCCTGCCTGCGCGATCTGGGCAATGGTTGAGTTCAATAGTTTGCTCTCCGGTTTTGCTAGGGTGAAAATACAGTTTTGGAAGCAGAAACCTGTAACTCAGCTGGAATGTTATAAATCTGTCTTTGTTAGAGAAGAGTTAAATCCTTCATGTCAAAATACTTTTCACTGTGAATGATTTTGCTAGTTTGTTCATTCTAGCACAGCAACCACGGTAAAGGTTATCCATATTATACCAATTTGCTTTATATTGCATCAAACCTGCAAAATGTCAACATATCATATATTTTGTAATGCATTGATTCTTGGACAATAACTCTAACTCTTATTGTTTCTAAAAGGGTGCCGGTGCCAGAAGAAAAGAATGATTGATGGGAAACAGACACCAGCCTGTAGACACTCATCCTTTTGCTTCGGATACTGATTTATCAGTGCGTCTGGGCATCCCCTGCGAGCCCTGAACACGGAGGATCACTCAGGGTTATCAACAGCATAGCTGAAGACCTGCAACTTCACATAATATTATCTGCTATTGGACATCTTTTACAAGAAGCCCTGACAGATAAATTATAAGACAAAGGACAAGCCCTGTGTTGCTGTGAAAGGCTGTCATCGAGGTCTGGGTGGCTTCTACCAAAGTCTTCAACTTAGTGAAACAAACACCCTATCCTAATGCTTCACGTTTGAGTTGGAACCTATTTTATAAAATACATACATGTATATGTACATATATGTGTAATCTATAGACTGCACGTACACCAGTACTGAGCATCCTTACGAAGGTGACATAAAAGGATTTAGAAATGTATTTGTCAAGATTCCTGTCACTTCACGCCCTCTGGGTTACCGTATCCTCCATGATGCAGCACTACCCTTCTGTGTGGGGACACTATGACGTGTGTAAGACTCAGATTTACACAGAAGAAGGAAAAGTATGGGATTACATGGCCTGCCAGCCGGAAGCCAGAGACATGATCAAATACGTAAAAGTGACTCTGGATCCCCCAGATATAACGTGTGGAGATCCTCCTGAGACTTTCTGTGCAATGGTAAGGCAAGCTTTTAATTTTGCATAATTAGTGGGTATATATTTGTAATAGATGGCTTCCAAGTGGAAGCCCTATAGTGCACATGTAATTATCCAAGAAAATCTGCATCATATTCCGAATGTGAAAGTTTCTGCTGAACAAAATGCTGAGCACTACATTAAGCTGGGCAACGAGATGTTCTACTTATGGGGACCTAACGTGACTTTGCCTGAATTCGGTGTCTCTCTAGGTCAACTTTTAATGACTTAAAAGAAAGCAGCTTAAAACTCCTAGTGCGCTAACCCGTACCTGGGGTGCATTTGCCTGGATCATGAAAGACTTGAGTGACTTGATTCCAATACAATCGCCTGAAAGCATCATAGCGTGGTATAATTCAGCATAATTTCCAAACATGAGACCATTGTTAGAAACTCAAACTGCAGAAGCTTAAAACGTGGTGGCGGGAGCTGGGCTGGTGGAGTTTTTCCAGCAAGCCCACGCAGCCGCGGGCAGCGTTGCTGGAGCCTTGCTGCCGCGCGCAGCAGGTCCGTACCAGCAGGTCCATACCTGCGAGTGAGACAGTGCGAAAGAAACACCTTCGGGTGGGGGCCAGCTCTACCAACTACTGACAGCTTTCTTCTTTAACTGAAACTGTAGGCATTCAAGCCAACTAAAAGAGACCAAAGTCAAGCTCCTTAATTTAGATGCTCCTAAAATTAGAGACTAGTTTGGGAAATGTTGGGCTTGGTAAATAATTGTACAGGTATGAGAAACCAGGCAGATACTATATATATCGACCTTTTACAGCTGTGCTGCTGTGCAGTGTTTGATAGATTGTGCTGTAAGAGGTCATTCAAGTTAAAGGAAATCTTCAAATTATAGGTAACTTGTTTCTCCTCACAAACATGGAGAATTCATTTTCTTTGCCACTGAATATTTCTGTTAAATATTGAGCGGAAAATACAGTATTCCTTGACTAGAAAATGTGAGTTTGAGATGCAAAACATATGTACTTACATCTATTAATAAAGCACTGGAAATATACATCACATTACCTACATAATTTAGATCTGAAAAACCAATGAGTTCTGGTAAGTGAGGTTATTGTAACTGAGAAAAGTCTACAAGATATTTATTTGCCTGTGTACAAATCATCATTGCTGTGTGACAGCATCCCCACAGGAAGGAAATTTGCTTTTAAATGCCTTATGGTATCATTTTCAACCACTACTGTTCGGTAAGGAGTTCAGGTCCAACCACACATACATTTAGGGCATTATGTGCGTGCATGCAGCTGCTTCCCACGTACATTATGGTAATAAGCCACGTGATAAATTGCGGAGCTACGTGAATAAATTACATTCACTGTGAACCTTTGACTGCACCACTTGCTCTCTGCCCACTAATCCATCTCTACTGACATGGCTTTGACACTCTAAACCTCCGAGCAGTTTCAAGCAGCCACTGTTTAAAAACAAAAAAAAGCAACATGCCCTGCGTAATATAGTCTTTTTCTTTTTTCTTTAACTTGAAATGTATTTTCTCCCTCAGAATAGTAATAGCTGTGATTTAGCCCTCAATCAGTGACATTTAATAACTCATCATGCAGTGAATAAGAAAAGTTATTGTTTTAATGCAAAAGAAACTGCCCACCAAAACTTGTTTCTTTCTTTTAGTGCAGATAAACATTGCAGCAGTTCCTGTCTTAAGTAATTTTTTAAGTTTCTGAATGCCTTGGTTATCAGTCTGCTCTCTAGCTAGAATAATGATTTTTAAAAAAAAATAAAAGACATTTTGATTAAATCTAAGTATTAAAAATGGTGCCTGAAAACGTTTGACCTAGCAAGGTCCTTGATGCTGTGATGGGGGATGAAAGTTTGCTCAGGAGTCACCTGAGGTGATGGGTGTAGCTCACTTGCTGCTTAAGCCCTTGAGATGCAGAAGGTCACCAGAATTCGGACACGATGAGTAGAGAAAGAAGAATAACTGGGGAGAGGGAGAGAGAGCACGCACAATGAGGGAGTATATGTAGTGATGTGAGTGTAGCGTGACTGACTCCTACATGATAAACTGTTGTATTTACTTTCAGTATAGATGTATATTGTACACATACACTATATTCACATATGCATATGGTAATTGCTTGACGTACTTGACACATTAGAAAAATGACAGAAATATTTGACTGAGGCACTGCACAGCAGCAGAGTACTCTCATCCCTAAAAATGCTTCATGTCTACCTGTAGATAGACTATAGCTACATGTAGAAATTACACATTTCCTTCAAAACAAGGTTTTAGATATTTGTAGGGCTGAGCTTTTAGCATTTCCCAATGAGGAGATCTTTTATTTTTGTGTTCATTTTTAGTTTTAGAAAATGAGTTAAGAAGAGAGCACTGTCATACTTGGAGAAGGTGGGCAGTGGAAAAGAATGCATTCCTGTTAGGCATGTTCTTGCACTGAAAAATACCGAATTTGAAATGACAGAGATCCAAAGGTTTCTTTTCAGCACGATGAAGTGCCAAATTGACTTATACAAATGCTTGGGTTTATTGTTGCGAGTATTGGATATTTGCTGTGTACCAGTGTTTTGTTATTGAAATCAGGTTAACGCTCAACTGCCTTCTGGTAATTCCTTGGGGGAGATCAGGGTCCTTTCACATATCCTAACAATAAGCAAGGGTACCAAAGAGCTGAGCCTGCTTCTGCAGGAAGAGGAGGAGGTTGAAGCAGCCTCCTGTTATGTTTCCATATCAGTTCTCTGATCAGGCTTAGTAATTTTCTGTTCACCAGAGACTATACAGACTAAGGTACTAGCTGTTGAGTCTGTGTCAGCGATCAGTGTAGTATAGATTATATCCCTGAAACACAATCAGACCGAGAGGTTCACCCAAGTCCTGCTGGGAGATTATGGTAAAATCTAAGGCGTTTTGTGAGAGGGAGATGATAATAGTCTGCAATAACACACAATGCAATACAGAGGAGACGGGCACTTAATGGTAAAGTTTGCTTCCTACTTATTTCTGCATATTCCCCATGGAATTAAATGTTCTTACGAGTCTATTATGAATTTTTACTCGGTGAGCTTGTTTAGTTGACAGACCGAATAACAAGGTTTTGTACATGCAGATTTGTTGCAAAATGCAACACTCCTCTAGTTGGTAGCTAAACCCAGCACGTGGCAGCTCACCACTTGTACGTACCTTTGGGTCGTCCCTCCAGGACGGCATCCATAGGTATTATGGGAAACATGCAGCAGGGAAACTATCCCACAATTGCTTTTATGCAATCTATTCTGAGAATAACATTATAGTTTCTGGTGACATTCAGTATTGACAACTCATGAGATTATTCTGAAACCTCAAACCCCTGGAGTCCTATGATTACGTGAGATTCTCAGCTTTCATTTAAAACATTGTCTTTATTTTCTTAGTCCTTCTGGTTGCAGAGAAAAGTTTGATAATGAAACTGAGAAGCTCAAAAAACAGGAGCCAAATAAACAGCCCTCCAAATTATTATTTGTTTAAAATCTCATCATTTTTAAAGTCACTCAGGATTTTTAGAGCTTGGGAAAGGGTTTTGCTCGAGAGGAGAGATGCATGAAAGAAACACATAAACAAATGAAAGCCTTAGAGCAGTGAACGCTCACGGTTTCCGGCTGCGGAGTTGCTTGTGTCTGTAAGGAGGACGTGACAGCATCCTTCCCCAACAGGTAGTACTGCTCCTGCCTGCGGGGTAACCAGCCCCCTGCGGGGGGGGGCTGACTGGTCACCTCTGTACGTTTTAAAGCAAGCTCTGGCTGCTTAGAGTGAGGCACACATGCTGGCAGATTATGCACATCTGCTTTCTGTGGCATTCCTTCGAGGAAATTTGGCCGTCCTTTGTCAGTTGCAGAGTTGGACTGGACAGTCACGGCATTTGAGTCAGCGTGACCATTCCTGTGGGTCTGTAATTCATGAACTTTGAGCATTTGGCATTGGTAAGTCTGGCACCGAATTCTTATGCTTAGTTGGCCTGGGAGGAGAGGGAAGGGGAAGGAGAGGAGGGAAGAGAAAGAAGCTACTTCACGTTTTCCAAACTGCAGGATTCATTGTGCAGAGATACTGTAAGCAAATTTTTAAGTACCTGGGGGTGCTAGTTCTTGTGGCCTGCAACATTTCTCTTACAAAATAAATCTGCTTTAAATCCCCGGGAGTAACTAACAGTTGGTGAAATCTTCTACTTCCCTCTTTGTGAGCACTTGTGACAATTTCACAAAACTCTGTCCGGTTATAAAAAGAAACAAATCTGACTTTTCATGACCGTCACCATTTTTTGCCCTACAAGAACAGTGCATAGGTGGCTTCCGACTTTTTTATTTCTAAAACGTTTGCCGGCTGTGCCCCCTGAGCATCGGAAGCCCCCGCGGTGCCGCTCACGGCTTGGGGGTCCCTTCGCCCCAGAGTCGCACTGGCCCCTCGCACGGGCTGGCCCCTGTGCTGAAATCCAGCCTTTAGCACGGGTTTTGCATTCAAGCCTTAGCCAGGATTAGTGTGTCAATTCATCACAAACTTAACTGGGAGACTCCTAGTGGCTATTGCTGTAATTTGCAAACTGGAGACAAATTTACCTTACCAGCCTGTGTTTGCAGCTGAAATGGCAACATAAAAATACAATTTCCTGCCTATGTTTAAACCTAGCTATCATAACACCATCCCACATCCCAGTGGCTAAAAAATGATGAAATTATCGGCAATTATTGTTGCCTGCAGCTAATTTTCTTCATAGGTTAAACAGAAGCTTGAAAAGAAGCCTACAGACGGGAGTCCTGTGCGTTGGTACAATTTATAGAGCAGAAATGCTGATGACAGTAGAAATTTGAGCCCTTGAGTGCTACTCTGTATTTCATAGCCAATCAAAACTAAATTAAGAAACAAAGATTATTAAAAAGTCTTCTGTGCATGTAATTCTGGCATAATATTATGAGGTGGACATTAAATTTTTCCCTCTGAGACTTTCAGCATCATTAATATAGCATTCCTTTAATTACAAGTAGGCTCATATTCCTTAAAAAAGGGAAAATACTCCGTAGTATAGTTAGTGATACCATTATTATATTTACTGAAATAATTAAATGAACAGATATTCTTCTGAGTAACATATAAATCAAAACATGAAATAAAAAATGTATTTTTTGAAGCATTTTGGCATGCATACATGCATGGGCAAGACATTTTAAAACAGTGTTGAACAATACCGTTAAAAGATGCTGATAAGAAAAAAGCTTTTTTCATTTATGGGCTGAATAAGGACGTACAATCCTTCATTAGTTCCATCTGTGCAACCTTATTAGGTAGCATGGGGTAGAATGGGAACAGGGAATTAAAGATGAGGCTATTGTTACTGTCTTGTTTAATGTGGATTTTCATAGTTGTATACTTTAAAAGTATGTACAGCTCAAAGTTATTGCAGACTTTATTTACAATACCTGCATTCATCTATTCTGAACTCTTTTGAGCACATTTAATTAACACAAGTGTTGCTTTGTCATTGTTGGAAGGAACCTTATCCTTCAGAGAGTGAAGTTTCCTCTTAAGTTGCTGGATATTTCATTTCATTTCTAGTACCGCAAGACCTATATAGTGAGCTACAGCCCCTCCATCCCTTCTCCTCTCTCCTGCGTAGGGCAGGATGCCTCCACCACCCCACTGACATGGCTGTTCCCATCAAAGCGCCACTTTGGTCCTTACGTTCCAGCCTCAGACCAGAGCAGCTAGTAGGATGGGAGGAAAGCGAGAAGCACACGCCATGCCCTTTGCTCCTTCCGTCCCCTCCCTGGCTCCTTCCCGCTCGTCAGCACGGAGGCGACAGCCTACCTGTGCCTTTGGTAGCAGCCTGCCAGCGGGCACTTCAAAGGCGCCTTGTTCCTCGGACCTCTTGGGAAAGGAGTTCTTGGTGTCATAAAAGAGAAAAAAAATGGATATACTTAATGACAGCAGGAATGGTTCGGTAAAATCTCTGTTTTCTTCCAACTGGAAGCAATCTAAAAATTAATAATTTCTCATAAATCAAAACTGAGGATTGCCAGTAAAACAGATTTGCATTTTATTCATTATCACACATCAAGATTCCCCAGTAAATCATTAATAAAACTCTATCCAGTTGCTTTTTTTTTTTTCTTCTCAGTTACACTTTGGGTACTGGAATGTTTTCAAACCTTAAACAAAGCAAAAGCATGCCCACAAAGTACTTAAGTTGTTAAAAATATTTGAGGGTAAAACAGGGTTCCTAAACAAAGTCAAGGGCTTCTACTTATTTTCAGTTGCAGAGTTTTAAGGCACATATCGCTACTGTGTGTAAAAGTGCATCCCTTTAACAGGATGTATATTTTATAAATACACTTCATAGAAACTGCTTAACTGCTGCTTTTAGCACTGCCTTTATTCCATCTGGTACTTGCTTTCCTATTTTGCTTTTTCTCCTGAAGTTAGCTGGAAATATTAGACATTTGTAGCCAACACAATGATCAATTTATTGTAATAATAATTGATCTTAGAAAGCGAGGGATCGCTGGGGGCGATTGTGGCTCTGCGGATCAGGCTCTCACAAGTACCTGAGCTGGTGTCCCCCCTGCTGCCCTCAGCACCCCGGGCCCCCTGAAGCGCCGTCTCCCGCCGGCCGAGGAGGGTATCTGGGGGGAGCTGCCCAAGTACTCTGCAGGAACTTGGGCATTTGGTCTTGTTTGGGTGTGGAAACAGCAACAGCAATTTTATAAAGAAATAAATGGCTTCCACAGTAAAATGGATACTCTGACATCCACAGGGGAATCTGAATGGAATCTGAATGGCTTGCTGTCAGTGCAGCTGGACCAGAAACGTCCGCTCAGCAGCATCTTTAGTGCCGCCTTCTGCAATAAAACAATACTACTTTATAAATAAAATCTTTATTAGCAACATATTGTAATTTGTACCTCTTCTGGTGAGGCAGAGGTGATCTCGAGCCTGTGGCTCGCTGCAGGGAGACTCTCCTAACAGGATTTGCTGGGGTACAGAGGGGCAATGCAGTAAAGCAGCATCCCGGCCGGCGCTTCTTGTCTGGGGTAGGACAGCACCCCCCACCCTCCTGGGCTGAGGGCCTGTGGCAGCGGGCGACCCCGCTCCTTCTCTGCTAGAAACCCTGAACTGAGATTTTTTTTTTTTTTTTTTTTTTTCCAGGGGGAGTATATCCTCCTTTCAGCAGAGCAACCTTTGCTTTCTAACCTGCTGGTGTCAGGCGGTCAGCCTGGAGGAGCGGAGGTGCAGGATCGCCCCCCTCAGAGGGAGCAGCCGGTTTGCTTTCGCACGTTTCGGTCACGGGCGTGATGCCCTGAGGTCCCAAGTGAGCTGTGCAGCATTAGGCTTTCAAGGCTGCTGTCTCATTTTGAGGACAGTGTACAAGGAGTGTGGTATTATATTTCCTCCTGCTGTGATGGACAAGTCTCAGAGTGCAAATTTTGGATTTGCTTGGCAGAACTGAGCAGAGCTTGTTTTTTGCTGCTCAGGTTTGTCCAAATTATCTGGACAAACATATTTTTCCTTCTTCATTTAGTACCTGTATGTCTCTAAACCCCAGTGTTTCGTGTTTCTTTCTTGCAGGGCTTGTACTTTGTAACAGCTAAGAATCACTGGAAACCAAATGCAGGTTCCTGAGGCACTTCCATATATTAAAATTGCCATTTGTAAGCGCCTTAGTTGAAAGAAAGCCAAGTGAACTCGGCCAAGAGTTCTGCAAACCCTGTGTATGTCAGGACAACCATTCTGGTTAGCGGGCTCCTGTGGAGTCCTTTGAGAAGGCAGAAGTCAATAAGTTGACTCCCAAATAATGATTTTAACATTTAGCCATTTATGTTACTTATAAAGCAGCCAGTCCCATATACAGCCCAAGTCGCCCAATGCAAACATTTAAACCCACAGTATTCTGCCAGAGCATTCAAGAAAAAATAAATGTACAGACTGAGACGATAATCAGGTTCTCTCATCCCTTCTGCTCTATGCTGTGGAGCAGAGGGGGAGAAATCCAGACAAGCATTAGCAGTCCTTGTTCACAAAGTATGGAAATTACCCATCTCCTTACACAAGGATGAAAACCTGTCATTTGTTTTTATCCACAGAGTTTAGAAAAGGCTGAATTTGTGGGAGCTGCTGAATTTTAGTATAAAAATTAGTATAAAAAAGCTGCCGCTTTTTTTTTTTTTTTTTTTTTAAATACTGATACTGTTTTGCCAAAGCTGCAATTTCCAATACATAAAAAAACCACATACCTATTTAAGAGTAGCTAAACCAGGTAAGAGATCTGTTAAACCAAATATTTCTTGACTTTTTTTCAAGGCCTGTAAGTATTAGCTGGATCTGAAAAGTCAAAAAATAATCCCAGATACTATTAAGGTCATTGACTGTTGAGATGCATGTCCCTGTGTACACTGGGTTGCTAATCTCACTAGCTGAAAAGTAGGAAGTAGTTCTGTACCTGATTTACTTGTAGGAATGATGGCTGTTGATACAAATTTTAGGTATGGAAGTTTATGTTTTCACAGGTCACTTGCAGTGACACCATCTTGGTCTACAAGTACAAATATAGCGAGGGACATGAAAATCTTTGGCATTGAGCTGGCTTGGCAACGCACATAAGTGATTTCATGTAGCTTTGATGTTTGCCATATCATATTTTCTGTAAAATGGTTTTATTTCTTATCTTCTAGTTCTTTAGGCAGATTGTTTATATGGAATTTAGGAATAAAAAAGGAGAGGAAAGAAAAGGGCGCAAAGGGATTTTAATTGTATTTACTACAAGCAAGAAATTGTACTATGCCAGAGATATTTTATGTCAGGCTTCAGCCCAGAGAGAATTTTTACAGCTAAGTAGTTGTAAAACCTTTAAAAGAGGACACCATTATGATGAGAGGAGCGTTTTCTTACATGTACATACTGTGTTTTTCCAGCATCCTGGTGCGTTTTAGATTTTTATCTGTAAAACTGTCAGGAGCCATCATTTTAACTCATCAATTTGATTTTTACCATCTACACCTGCTCATACAGCGCTTTCCTCCAGTGAAAACTAGAAGCAGAGCTGCTTGTGGGTGACATTTACAAATGACTGGGGGGGGGGGGGGGGGGGGGAAAAAAAAAAAAAAAGAGAGAGAAATAGCAAACAACTACACAAAAGCCCTCATCTTTTAAAAACAACAATGTGCATAGCTATAGAAAACAGTATAGAATGTAATTTTCTGACTGCTAAAACAACTCTTTCTACATGTGCTGTTTTCCCCATCTATTTTTATCGCAGCCTTCCAGACTCTGACATGCCTCTTGGCTTCCTTGACCATATGGATCTGCCAAGCAGTATGAATACTGTAGGGATAGCCTGCAGAAATATCCTAGCAAGGTGTCTCGCTTTGCAAGAGTTTGCTCAGACTTCCAGAAGCATTAAGTAATGGGTTTAAGGGGTTCAAGCATTGTAGCTTTCCTCACTAAAATTTTGGGGTAAATTTTTGCCAGCAGTTTGCACCTGGAGTCCTCTTTTTCCTGAAATAGAAGTGAGAGAAGCTTTTGAAAATAAAAGATTAAGAACATACAAGCTTTTTGCTATCTGAAGCACTGGCTTTGATTTTTAAAAAGAAGGTATCCTTCAGTAACTAAAAGCAGGTAGAGGTGAATCATAATGTATATTTCATGCCTAAGAGTCAGTGTTTGACTTCCCATAAACAGGACTTAAAATATGATCTTCCATTGAAATTGATGTGCCCTATATAAGTCAACAGAAGGACTTGTACTGACAGCAATGGATCGTGCCCAAATACTGCTTCCTTAGTAGTGTGTATTATCCTCTGTACCATACCAGTTTGAAACTCTCAACTGGAAACTTTAAAACCATCTTAAGTAAAAGCAAAATTAACAGTATGCCTTTATCTTTTCATCTTTTTCTAGTCAGAAGCAACTTCACTAAAGTTCATTTATTTCCAACCTTTTTCAGTTATAAAATCTTCTTTACTCATTATACTGGTGCCTGGTCTTGGATTACTTCACCCCTGTGAGCTTCAGTGCAAGGCTCATTGTCTTTAGGGACAGGACAGGACTTGGTTAATGGGATACATTTTTTTCTTGGGTACAGTTTTGGCAATTTTGGGGCATGCAAGAATGCACCAAAAGCATATTTTAGACCTTCCAGCTGGAAAGTGCCAGCTAGAATAAATATATAGAATACATATCAGGTTTGCATATTAAAATATATTATTTTAGCTTTATGCATCTCATGGTTTATTTGTAAATAATTAAAAAGGACAGAAGACTATTATTGAATAATCTTCCCATAGTTCTCCATAATTGCACCATCATTGGTTGCGGCGCTCAACATTAGCTAAGCATCATCGTTTATGAACTTCAGGTTTTATTGGTTTAAAAGCAAGTCTCCGAACAAGAGTTCAACAGTTCCCTTTTTTTGTTAATCAGAGAAGATGTGGGTTTCAGCATAACATTTTATGAAATTTTAAGCTGTAATAGGGAGTATGCCATTTTTAAATGTTAAACAATAGACAAATGGTCTGAAATTCACAGGTTGGGTTTTTTTTTTTTTCCTTTTTTTGAAGCCATACACACATTTGTTTCCCCTCCTTCTACAAGTTGTTTCTACAAGTCCTCAGCTGGTGTAAAGTGGTATATGTGCATTGAATGGGATGGTGCAACCACCGTGGAGAAGGTGGCTTCCGCACGTCTGCCACTTGTGCCATCCCTGCACCCCTCCCTGGAGTCAGCCCCTCTCTCCACCCTTGCTGAAGTGGAGGCTCTTGAAAACGATGGAGAAAAGGAAGACGGAAGAGAGAAATGGGGGGTTGCTCCAAAGAACACAAGAGCCTGCCTTCCTCCTGGCTGGATCCCTGTCTCGTCACACCTTAAGGGCTCTGCGGCTTGATGGGTTTGTTCTAACTTACGCTTCTTGATGGGTTTGTTCTGACTTACGCTTCTGCTACCCTTTTTTGGGCAACAGTCTCTTTTAAAATGGTACAGACCCGTAAGACCTCAGTCGTGGACCTTAAACAGGTACAGGTAAAATGTTTTTGAAATCCTTTTGAAGTCTTAAGGTTAAGGAGTTCAGCAGTAGGGTGGGAGAAGCGTGTGCTGAAATGTGGATTGGTTTATGAGGACCCCCTCATCGTGGTGCTTTTCCTAGGCGCAGTCTCCAAGAGAGTAAATGCATTGCAGGAACACAGCCTTTTTACAGGCAGCGTTCAACTCTTCTGATCAATAATAATCTGACTAAGAATTTGGAGTAATGTCATTCTAGTGATTGTATCTTGTCAAGGGCCTCGTACTGGTAAGTGATGGGTTTGGAATGATAAAATTGTGCATAAGATCAGAAACAACAATCAGACAGCAGCAGGGCCCCACTGAATTTAACCTTAGCCTCAGGGTTTTTTTACAGTTCCCATCCTCAAGGTCATTGCACCTATGCTAATGCAACTGTCAGCATCCTCCTGCCAGGCCAGTTCCTTCTGATACCCCAAAAGAAGATTTACAGGAGCCGACCAAGAAAAAATAATGCTTTTCACAAATTAATTAGAGATGAGTGGCACCTGTGATGACCTGTTTTAACACCTTTTTTTTTTTTTAATGACACCACCTTACACGAGCTTCTCTAAACTCCTGTCACATAAGCCAGTCACAGTTGGGTTTTTTTGGCTGTCATCCTAGCCGATGTCCAAGGCCTCAGAAAGTAGATGTAAGGGCGATGCTGAGCAAGCCTTTGCTGTCACTGCCTTTACTCTGGATTAGTAATTGGTTTGTTTGTAGTTATGAGCTGTATAAAGCCTTGCAGGAAGAGCAGAACATTTACTTTTGGAATGATGAAATAAATCACAAATTGGAAACACCTTTGGAATTCAAAAATATCCCTCTTAACCAGGGATCAGATCCACAGCATTTTGCTGGGAGATCCGTGTGAACGTCGGTGGTGCAGCTATAGTAAAGGGCTGCTGCTGAAGAACAGGGCGATAAACCTCCTCGCTTGAGCTAGTAACGGCAGTCTACAAGGTAACGGTGATCTTGGTGGCAGACCCTGCCCTGTGATCCTACACACGCCCAGAGTGCCCAGGAGGTGTTGCAGCCCCTAAGCAACCCATACATATGGAGAGAAGTGTGTAGCAATGTTGCGTCTCACAAGACGGCGACAGAGAACCCTCATATATTTCTGTGCAGATCTTGGATAATTTGTTTGCAGGAGAAATCGGCTTTTCTCCATGTAAGAAATGCTTGTGAGATTCCAACAGTTGTCACACAGGCTTTGTTAGAAGACATTATCTGGCCCATAAACTCATGAAGCAGAGAAACTTGTAATTGAGCCTACAATACTGCTGTATCTGACAATATGTGTGTCTACTTAAGCCTCGCACTTTGTAGATCTCCACATGCCAGGTAGTTGGGTTCGGTAATTGTTGGTTTTAATCATTTATAGTTTTCTGACCTAGGTTTCTTAACACTTTATGCAGAAAAGCAATACAGAAAGTAAACATTTTACAAGTAATTTACAGAGCCTTAAGTTAATGAGAAATGAGAGTCCATTTCTACAGTATCTGTGGCTCAACGTCTTATTCTGCAATCAGTGAACCTCACAGGCGCTGAGCGGATCTGCAGCCATAGAAAAGAGCCATTTTCTGATTTGGTTTGGTTTTTTAGGGAATGTTTTTAGCTTTTCTCAGTTTGAATCAGGTTCCAACTGTTTTTTTATAATTTTGTTAATTGTATATATGAAGGTCACAGAACTAAAGTTGGAAAAAAAAAAATCTAATTTTAACTTGCAGTTGATTTATGAAATAATACTCAATTCCTTGAGTTTGTGAAAATAACATATACCACTAATAATCTCTTGGAACTGATTTAACACCATATTCTATTGCAGCGCTAGGAAGAAGCCAAGGACTTGTAACAATCCGTCATTTGCAGTGACATTTTTATTACTCTTTCAGAAATGCTGTGCTTTAATTGTCTCCCTGCTTCAAATCTACTGCTTCGTTTGCTTTAGCAGTAGTTTTTTCTCTACAGTTATCATTGCCCTTGCTATCAGAAACCCAAACTCTCTGTATATTCCTGGCATGGTAACTGCTAACAGGAACAGGAGCAAAGAACATATCCATGTCCCTCTAATTTAAGAGTGTGAAAGTGCTGTATTGATTGCAAGTTGCATTTTTATGGAGTTCACACCAAATTCCTTATAGACCTGCATCCCAGGCAATTCCCCCTTGATTCAGTAGGATTGAGCTGAGAGAAAATCCATCCAAAATAATTTTTTTTTTTTTGCACTGTTATGAAGTTTGCGACAAGCTGCCCAATAGAGAAATAGCTTTGCTTTCAACTATTAAAAAGAAACTGTAAGTGCTAAATTTAGGAGCAATGTCGCTAGTGCTTTAGCATCTTCTGCAGTGTGCCTCCAACTGATGAACTGAAGCGCAACTATAAATAGCAATGATGTCTCTGTCAGCTTGTGAGGAAAAGGGGTTGGGGTTTTTTCCACTTTTCCTGAAAGGACACATAGTAAGACATCTCTAATCTCTTTTGCTTAGTACATAAGAGTTTGATGTTTGATGGGTTACTGAATCAAAACACTGATTTGTTGCCTGCTGGTTCACAACAAAGCTCAGTGGACAACAGGAACACGGCCCTAAGGTTGCGTCGTATATGATTGGCACCCCAAAGTTTAGTGATTGCATTAAGTTCTCAGTTTTACAGTTCAGGACTTTGGGGTGACCTTCCCTTTTCAAGTGAGAGGCAATTTCCCTCCACCCCAAAATGTGCTTGCCTGAACCACAGCCTGGCCGAATTGCATGCTCATACCTGTAGTCCTTGCGGACCCCCTGTGCATCTCAATGATGAGGGAGCCCCTGCCGGCATCCCAGATCCTTGGGAGATCCCTTTCACGGCTGGGCTGCTCCTTCACCGCTCTGTATCTGATAACTAAGAAGCTGTCTGAGGAGCAAATGGCTTCTTAGATTGTGTCTACCTGCTCTGTGTTTTAAGAAAGTACCTGTCAGAAAAGCGTTAAGTTTCACAAATCCCCGGTTTGGGGACCCAATGCAATGACAAAGAGGAGGGACTTGATGACAGCTGTGGCAGCGCGGCTGGTCCGCATGCTAAGAGGTTTTAATGGAGCAGATGAAATCTGTCCTGGATTCTGAATGACAAATGCATTCAGGCAACATAACGATTGGAGGGGCGGGCGGGAAGAGTTAATTTTTGGGGTTTGCATGCCTTCAGGTTTGTTGAGAATATTTTTTGAGGGTAATGTTAGAAGGGTTTGCATGCCTTCAGGTTTGTTTGCTTGAGAATATTTTTTGAGGGTAATGTTAGATGCTAAGGGAAAATTACAGCGAGGCTTGTGACTAATGGATAAGACTCAGTGTGCTCTGTGATGCTGCGAGAAAAATGCTGATGCACTTAACTGATATCAGAGAGATAAAATAGCACCAACATTAAAAAAAAACAAACCAAAACAAAAACACAAATGGGAAGATTTTGTAAAGTTTTTGAGATCCCACCTTGGTATCATTTTAGAGGATGTTTCTAACTAGTAGCCACATAAATAATTGCAGATTACAATGTCGTACAACTCCATTAACTAGGTGAAGAAAAAATAGCAACATTTTCATTTTAATGAGATGCCTGCTCTCTCCTCCTCTGTACCGTGCATCTTAATGTACCTTGCTGTCTGCACTGACTTGGGGCTCCAAGGTTTTGTCATTTCTTGGCAATTCCGATCTCTAATTTCTTGTGACACATGGTGCTTAAATCCACATGAAATGTGAGGTGAGGCAGAGAGGATTCCTGTAGACTGCCGCGCCATAAGAGGAGCACTCATTTGCATTATTCATTAGATAAAGGCACTGATTTGCATCTCATTTTGGTCGTCTCCATTTCCAGGCAGAGGATGTAGAGAATTTGCAAAATTGCTGAATTTTTATGGTATTAATAGCGTTCATTTGGGATTAAGTCTCCATTGTCTGCTGCCCCATATTTTGTCCCACACTTATCTTAAATACCTACAGGAATGACATTCTTTTGTTCTTTTTATAATGAACTATTGACTATTCGCTATTTACTGCATAGTGAAAGGGTGCCAATTTGTTTATTACTGCAATTTTAAAAGTATTTTTTATCAAAGCCATAATTCTATACTTGGTCGTTATTTGTAATTAGATTATTATAATCTTTCTCCCTGTTGTTCTGAGGTTATGGTTCAAAAGCAAAAGCTTGTAAAGCAGCTGCAATGATTATGTGTGATCTGACAGTATCTACAAATTGTTTTTTGCCGTTCAGTATTCTTAAGCAGTAAGCTTTTAAGAACTGTATGCCTTCTGTTAAATAACATGTTAACACAGTAAAGTTGAGAAATATAATAACCCTAGATAACACTGGTTTGTTCTTTTCTAAGCTTTATGAACCAATTTACATTATGCTTAGCGTTAATGTTTGATTCAGAAGTCTATACTGTAAAAAGGAGGGGATATCACTGTTCTGTCCGCAGTGCATTGGGGGGATGCTCAATTTGGGGGGGGGAGGGGGGGAGGGCCATGGTGCTGGTGGTGTTTGGCACTATTGAGCTCTTTCGTCCTGTTATTAAACACAGGAAACTGTCTGGGGAAATTAGGAATTCTAGAAGACATAAACAGGTATCATTATTTCAGATATGCTTTTTGAGAATATATACATGATAAACACCTTAGAAAACGCTGCTGAAACCCAGAGCCGTTCCCTGACCCGTCATTTACCTCCTAGGGCAGCAAATGGCTAAAACAAATGGTGGCTTATCCTGACTCTCAAAGCCCTCAGTTAAACTTGGTGCTTCACTGGGCTGGATGTTGTACAAAAATAAGGGAAGGCATTGTCCCCGTTGTAAATAGCTTACAGTATAATTAAAACACAAATGTAAAAAGTAATAAAAAAGTGGGGACCTGAAGGTTGACTTTAGCAAGATGAGGTGCTATGGCTGATAATTTTGCATTATTTCTATTTTTGTGGTAATTATGGCATGGCTCTATGGCTGATGCTGTAGCTGGCTGATTTCTTGGGGGTGCCACACTAGACAAATTCACGTTGGGCTCGGATTAGAACATGGGAAAGGCAACGGCCCTGAGCAGCAGTTGGTCAGGATACTTCATCTGTATGCAGCGTTATGGCAGAAAATACAATGCAAATGGCATATGAAAATGAAACTGGCGTATACTAGGACCCTGCCTAATCCACAACTTAATTATAATTGAGTTTGCCACAAGTTAGTGACACAGCTGAATCTAAACAAATCACCTAGGTAATGCGCTGATTGCACTAACAGCAGTTGTTGTCAGGGGCGGAAGATGCCAGATGGCTCCTCTTCTCTACCCAGGTCAAAGTATTGTTAGGAAGAAGCTTAAATACTTCGACACAAATGAGGAATTAGCCCATCTGGCTTTCCTCCAGCCTGTGGTGTGCATACACATCCCGGTGTCTGGCCGTTCCCGGGCACGGTGCGGGGGCTACCCAGATTTTTCCAGAAGGTACCAAGTGGAAGAGTATCATGGTACTTGAGGACAAACACAGGCAGCTAGCCCTCGGTTGCGTTGCTCAGGCACAGTTTAGCTCTGAGGTATGCCCGGATTATGTTTGGGTAGTTTGTGAAAGGAAAAAAAAAGTATAAATGACACCAAATGCAAACCAGGGGGGAACACAAGGGGTAAATGAAGCAGGAGCCAGTCCTGCACAAGGCAGGGTCGGGTTCAGCCCCAGTGAGGGCTTTTCATGTGAATGGGGACACAAGTCAAACTCCCACTAATTGCAGTGAATTTGATACAAGTCTTCTAAAGTTTGTACAGCCTTTTAATTTTCTTATTTTGGGAACAGACGAAACTATCATACAAATTTTGCAGTGCCATGACCAAGATGTTACGCCTCACATTCCCTTATGATTTCAGAATCTCGTCCATTTACAATAAATACCAAACGCTAAAACCAGTCACCAATAACATCACAGAAGCTGCTACTCCTGTAAGAACAGCAGAGCCTGGTAGTACCACTGCTTTTAAAAGATCTTCTAGCATTTCTATTCTAAACTGTGTGTTATGCTTTTCTAGGTTGCATCAGGCTGAAGCACAGCAGAAGTGGAGTTTATGCTACGTTAAATTGTTATTAACTACAAAATGTCATCCGAAGTGTAGTGTTCTGCCAGTTTGAGTTATATACTTTGTTATGCTTTTTGGTTTGAAAAATACGCATTTGAAATTTCTAAGTGTGCCAAGTAGGCCAGATGCTGCCCTTCAGAAATAAAAATTGCCTTAACTGATTCTGTGATGATTCGGGTTGTAGAAGAGCCGTAAAATTTCTGCCAGACTTAAAATATCTTTCCTTGAACACTGGCCCCGCTGTGCTGATCTTGCTGTCAGCAAGGGTTTGCAGAGCCTCAGTTATGAAACACCTTGTCACCACTCACCCAGCAGCTCGCTCCTGCTCCGCTGTGAAGTTTGAAGAGCTTTGTTCAGATTTTGAAATATAGAGTGGGTTTCCTAATGATTTTCTTAGGAAAAGGGTTGTGGACAGACCTTTGATATAGCTGAAGGTAGCTATTCTGAAGCATATTATGGAAGTGGTGGATAATCCAACGGCTTCTGCACAATGGATTATTCTAAACAATATTTGCCCTTAAACATGTCCTTGTCTAGTGCAGAGTGAGGATAGCAGCTGTTCAACATTTATTTTTACCTTCATTCTTCAATGGATATTAGACCTCTGCCTCTTTTGGGGCTTGCCGCAGTATCCCTGACGAATTTACTGCACAGCTCTGCCTCATTCATTACAAACCACCTATTTTGTCTGCCATGGGCTTCTGTGCACCCTCAGCCGCACCTGGGAGAGCTTGGAGCAAGTCCACTGAAGTCGCTGTGGAAGCACCTAGACCCTGGTTTGGATGCTCCATGCTGCCTCGGCCACGCAAAGTAGCCAAAAAGCAGGCTTGAGGATGAAACAGAGGATTTTTACTGGCACAGAAAAATTCCTCCAGTGGCAGAGGATTGGCAAAGCCAGCTTAGTGTCATCTGCTCTTTGATCCTCCCCCTATTTCAGAAGCACATTCAGGAGACAGACTGTGCCAGCAGCTGGAGGATGTGGAGCAGACCAGAGAAAAACCCTTCCAGACAGTACGCTGGGACTTGTGTAACCAACACGAGCTGGAGCAGCCTTTAGAATGCTCTGAGTTATGCCTAGAGTCGTTCCAAGTCTTAATCAGGATGAAATGCTTTGTAGGACTACTTTTCTCTCTCTTCATTTGTGATGAGCGTAAACTGGAAACCAAAATACATGAATTCATTCCACACTGTGGGTAACAATTTCTACAATATATTCATAAATTAAAAATGCGAAGCTGTTTCATATAAGCTTCAAGAATGACAATTGAAATTGTCAGTCTAGTGGGTCATGCCAAGAGCAGTGCTTTTTGGCACTACAAAAACGCAGTAGTTTGCTGCAGAGATGACCTTACAGGATCCAGCCCTTCTAATACTCCTCACTAATTACAGAAAGCTGATTCTTATGTGTTCATCCCTCATATGTGAAATTCTGAAAGCTGAATCAAATTAAGTTCCAAATATATTTCACTTTAAGTTGAGAGATGCCACTATTTCAGCGAGTCTGAGAGAAAAGGAGTATTGCTTTCCTTCAAACAGTACGAACAACACTGCAAGGAGATTACATCTGTTACAAGAGGAAAATGCTATCTTTATGCCTTTTTGTAAAGCAGCCAATGGCTAATGGACAGGAAGTCTTTAGAAAGTTTTGCAAATCCACGTAATGTTTCTGAGTGCTGGAGCATGCGTTCGAGTCGCAGATTTAACAGAGAGAAGAAAAGTGGGGGGATTCGTGCAGCCAGATAGCTCACGATGTTGGCTATGTATCTGAGAAGGATCAAAACCACAAGTCTTGCCAGCTAAGAATAACATTATCTTAAGTTTAAAATGCTCCCTTCCGATATTCCTTTTGTTTGTAGCATGTAAATCAGTGCTGCTTCTTGCCCTTCGGAGCAGACCAAAGCATTTGTAGGTGTTTTGCTATGATAAATGTGGAGAACTGCGAGTGCGTGGAGTCAGTCCCTTCTCCAGAACAATAACTCACATGTAACTGGGGTGGCTGACAGAAATCCTATAGATGCATGAACTAACCTAAATTACAAGGGCCAGAAATGAAGATGTACAGTGGTAGCTGATCACGCTACAGTTTCGTACCATGAGCTGAAGCACAGAGCGAAGCTGGAAGACTGCTTCTGAGAAATGCGGATGTGCAGTTTCTGATTACTTTCATTGCACTTAATGTTGGTGTAGTGGATTAAATGCATGATAGGGGTACTCTCCAAAACTTGAAGAGAGCCTCTGAGTCAAATAATGCGATTTATACCTTGATCTTTCATCTTAAGTGCCTGTGACAATCCCTGTAGTTTCAGGAATGTGCAATGAACATGAGCCAATGCCTTCACCTCATCTCATACCAGTTCCACAGATGAGCTGGCAACTTCCCACGGTACCACATTTCTTCTAAACACTTTAGTGTGCAAGCTCCTAATGAACACTGCGATTAAGGATTCTCCCAGAGGAAAATTAATATAAGAAAATTATGGGAAACCGTAATTCATGTTTCCTTTACTGTCTCACTGTTCACTTCAGGTACCTTCAAAAGAATTAAGCATATTTTTTAGAGGTTTAGAGGCTACACTCGATATCTCAGCGCATGAAAGTTACTGCTTTTGTACAGAATTCTTGAAAGTCAGTCACTGTGGTAGCTTTCAAGGAATAGCTCTTGTGTTTGCCATACCAGCTAAATTTAAAAGATTACTGTTACAACTCAGGCATTCCAATAAGTTAAAAAAAAAAGTTGATGGTGCTGTTGTAACAACTTAATATACTTCCTGCGTGTCTTTGCATTCCTTTTCATTTCTCACACATCTCCTTGTTCAGCTAAGCAGTCCACCCTTTTCATATGCTCTTTGTCTAAAAATCTTTCCATGCCTCTCATCCTTTTTTTTTTGTCACAAGGGAATCGGAGTTCTCTGAACATCAAAATAGCACGAGAATAACTGGCAGTAACAATGTCTAAAAAGCTGTAGGAGTCTGCAGGGGAAGTCAGGCAGAGGGTAATACTACACTCTGCATGGGCATTTAACCATACATTGTTTCCATAAACTTAGTGAAGATGGGGGTTTCGCTGGTTGGTTCCTGAGTGAGCAGTTTCTATAGTGCCGCTATAAAAATTATTTATACAACTGTATTATTTAGGAGCACTTGTGTTTATGAGCCCTTCTTGTGCTAGCTAGGGACTACCCAAACATCTGGATTATCCCTTACCCCAAACGCAAGCTCTCATTTGAAGGAGACAACAGGTATGGACAGATTGTGGAGCACAAAGAAGTAAGGGGTCAACACTAGTCAGCATGATAGACAGTAGTCATAATACAGCACACGATTAATATTTAGTATCACATTTTAACTAGTCATCACTGCAAAAGAGAGGCTTTTAAGGAGATAAACTTAAGGAGATTCATGATCTCATTTCACTGATGTTTATAGAGAACTCCTCCCAAGTGTGAACAGTAGCATGAGAGAAAGTACAAGGGTGCCCATGTAATAAATGAGTAAATAAAAATCAAACAGGTAAGGAGTGAAGGTTCTGATCACCAGGCAGTGATATGAGGGAAGAGTTGGCTTCCTGATGTCAAACTGGAGATGATGAGTGGGGCAGGAATAGGCTGTGAAGGGTTTTGAAAGTGAGGGCAAACAGCCGATGGTTAATGAGATAGAGAAGGGGGAGCTGCTGCTGGAGCGCAATGGGAGCACGCGGTGGCCGAAGCAATGAGCTAGAAAAATGATCTTTGCGGCAGCATTCTGGATGGTTATCAGCAGGGCAAGATTGCATTTGTCAAGGCCAGAGAAAAGGTTGTTGCTGTAATCAAGACACGGTATGGCGAGAGCCTGAATGAGAGTTTTAACGGGGAAGATGGATAGAAAAGACCGTATCGTAGAGGTATGATAGTGATGTAGCGTGGAAGCCATAAATCATCTGGCAGAGCCAGTGCACTCTCAGGAAGGTCAATTAGCCCATGATGAGCACTGCACTGCCAAAGCTAGGCTGCTGTCGCTACGCAAGCTATCAGGTTTGTAACTATCACAGGAACATCTAAACAACAGATTTATAGCTAGCTCAGATCTCTGCTCTGTGCAACTAAGTACAGTGTAAACATATTTAGCCTAAGTGTGACTTCCCAAATTAATCCACCTGACAGGCAGGAGGTGCAGCAGATCCTGCTTGCTTTAAGTCACTCTTTGCAGAACGTTTCCTGCAATTCTGGTTTTCCTTCTTTGCTTGCAGTCCTGCCTTCAACTCACAGTTTTCGACTTCTGTCACTTACAGCCTCTCTCATATTGCTGAACAACTGCCCTACAGCAACCCTTTTTCCTCCCCCAGTATGTCGTGTTTAAAACTGAGAGTCAAGTTCTGCTTTGTCTTCCACCTCATTGGGGAACAGTGTTTTGTCATGATAGAAAATGGCTGGTCAGCAATGACATGCACTGGGAGGAGTGACATACTCAAAAGAACAGACTTAATCTTTTGGATCCATTGTTTTTCTGTATTTCTGATGAGAAGCATATTGCAATTTCTCTTGCCTCAGCATGGCAGATTTCCCATGGCTTTATTCAGGGCAACTAAACATGAGATACCTACTTTCCAAAGCATATACTAGTCATTCCGAGACATGCCTGTCTTGGAGTCATTTGGCAGTCCCAGGCTGCACTAGTACAGGTGCCTCGCTTTCGATCATAGGCCCAAACTATTCAATGTATTTACCATAAATAATGTTATATGCATGAGAATATTTGAGAGCTTTCCAGAGATGCTAATTGATAAACACGGGGAATCTGGATGGGGAAAAACATGGGATCCAAAATGGTCCTAAAAATGGTGACAAAACCAGTGCAGATTCTTGCTGTGGTACTTTGCATCTAACTACCGTCATTATATTGATTTTTTTCTGAATGGCCAGGTTACAATATTATCTTTAAAAATATTTTATATACTTGGGATGACATTTTCAGCAAGTTGTTAATTCTGTAACTTCCAGATGTTAAGCCTTTGAAGCAAAAAATTGAAACAAGTGTAATGTGCTTGATTGCATAAAATAAGACCAATCTAAATGCCTGTATAAACTTGCTAAATGTTAACAGTCAATGAGTTTACGAGAAACTAGAGCTACATTTACTACACAGTATCTGTCCACAGAATGAGAGATTTAATGACTGAGAGAAAAATAAAATTTAGTAGCTAGCTTCAAACCATTCCTCACCAGCTCAGAAGGTTCATGTTTTTATGGGTGGGGCCTATGGAAAATGTTCTGGTCAGCATCAGCCAAGCCAGAGGTCTGCGCTGTATTCATCAGCAATGCTGAAAATACTGGCTGGTGCCTGGGAGCTGGTCCTACACCAACCCAAGCTCCCGAGCTATGGAGCTTGAGGTTTGATAGAAATGCCGATAGAAATGTGCTGTGACTGCACTATAAATACACATTTTGGATTCTATTTCCCCCAATATTTATCCCGCTTCCTTCATTTCTCCTGATTTCATCCACATGGATTTTAACCCCTAAAACGCTTTCTTTACAAGATGCAGAACAACTTCACAGACTAATATGAGAAAGGAGTGAAAGAGATTTTACCCGCAGAAGGGTTACATTACGTAGCAATTGACTATTTCGAGCATTAGGGAATATTAGATTTCTATTTAAAATTTGTATTTAGGGTTTTATCTGCTTTAGACCAGCATGAGCATGACTATTCTCTAGAGCAATGTGGAAGAGGGAACACGCAAGGATACCTTTTTCTTAAGCTTCGGCACAAACTCAGACTGTGTTTGACAAGACAGCAAACTCCTACCTAGTGTCCCCAAAGAATACAAGCAAACCTGTTTCCTTCCCCCCTCCCAAAAAAAGGGGGCGAGAAAGACCTCTGCTCCCTTCGTTTTCCTGCAGAGCTGGCACTTCAGGGTGCTGGACAATTAATGGTATGTTTATAAACATCATTATAAAAAGTGTTGTTTTCAGCAGAATAAATTCGAGGGTCTCGCTCATCAATTTTAAATAGGAGTTGCACGACTGCAAGGTCAAAGGTACGAGCTTATGCTGTTGCTCCTTTGAAAATGCCAGGAGAGGGATTTTCACCATAACTCCACTTTGCCCTGGGGAAAAGCCTGCTCCATTATCTTTTTAGACTAAAATGGACACCGAAAAGCAATGTTATATGAGTTAAGAGAAAGGAGTTTACACTGTGGCTTGATTTGGAATAATTATAATTGTAGGGAATTATTTTTCCAAGTACACTCTCTCTCCCTAATTAAACCCGTGGAAATGCCTCATTTTCTGATTATTGCCAAAGTGTGTTTCAAACTCCGGTAGAAATGCTTGATTGTAATTTCATTAGAATTCCATTTCTCCAGGCTATACAGGTGCAATGAAAGAAGAGGTAAAATTAATTAAAACTGTGGACATGTTTATACCCACCAGGTGTCATAAAAGGTAGTGGCTGAGACATTTTTCAAGTAATTAAGCAGACAGTTCTGCTTTTTCTGATGAGTTATTGCCCTTCCCTCTTTAATCTGTGTAAGAGACTTCAACACAGAGCTATTGTCAGGTGGTGGGATTGCTCTTTACAATCAGCATCCCCCTTGCACCGCCGCGCACTAATCGAAATCACATCATCGCCGCAAAGAGGCAGTGACATGCGGTCGGCACGTTTCCAAAGTCAGGCTTCGTATGCCAAGGTCTGCCCATAATTTAGGTTAAAAAGGGGATAACGCAATTTTCAGTTTAACCATAAGTGGGTTAAATAGCTTGAGTGTTTATTTGAGGCATGGCGCAGCTTCTGCATGTAAAGCTCAGTGAAGGCAGCATTTAATCAGATTCATGTGTGTTAGTGGCATTTATGTTATGGGGTTTTTTTCTCCATTCTGTTTCAATTTTGTCAGGAGTTTGTCTTCTGGCCATGTTGAAGTAATCACTAGTTTTCCTGAGGATGTGCAAATTGCCATGGTCGCATCCTCAGGCAATATTGTACATAAGGCTGTAATGATGGCGTTTTCCGAGTTTTCAGTGCACATTAGGAGCCAGAATTCGGCACATTTTGCTTCTCTGCATTGGCAGTGGATATAAATATGTCTCCTCGCTCTTCCCTTTGGGCTTCCAGTACCATAAGCACAACCTCCATATATCTGCTTTTATCGTACATACACAACCCTGTGGCTAGGGGAGGAACAGGCACTCGTAGCATCCATGGTGCTTTCTGGGCTCAGACGTGGCAGGGCACATCTTTGGTACCGAGGGCAGGGCCAACTTGGTTATATCAGCTTGTACAGAGGAGATGGTGAGCCTGTTGTGCTCCCGGGACAAAGCAGTGATGCCATTGCACCTCACGCAGGGCTCGTGGAAGAGCCTCGCTAGTCCTGTGCTCCCCACAGCTCTGCTCAGCGTTATTAATAACCACAGCTGCTCTGCACCTCCATCACTGCACAGCATCACTGTCACATGAAGGTTGTTTTCCATCCCACGTCCAAGAGAATGGGCTGGAGCCTGCATTGCATAGCAAGTTGTGCCTTTTCTGCATTTTAGTGTTTTACATGTCTCTTGCAGTCCTGTAGCACTGATGTAAATGGATAATCAAGTCCACCATGCTTTCTTAGTTAGGAAATAAAATAAGAAATTACTACTTTTCCTATTTCAGTTGTCTTTTGCAATCGCTATTGGTTAAATATTCCTAATGGGCAATTTTTTTTTTTTTTTTTTTTAATATTGCAACAAAAGGAGTCAGTGTAAAATAGATTGCTCTGTATTTGACAAAGTGGAACATGCTAACTGTATTCAGTTGCAAATGCCCATAGCAATGGACATACTTAGAGCAAAAATAATTCAGAAAGTTTGTGTCAGAACGTCAATATTCACTGCATACTTCCATTTAGAGTTAGTGCCCTCCCTGAGCATAGATGTTTTTCTTGCTTTTTACGTAATGCTCCATCTTTATTAACTTTATCATTTTAATTAGATTTCCTTTCATAATACTGTAATATTCTCCTACTTTCAATGTTATCCCTTACAAGGTCATCTCTGATACATGACTAATGCATTTGAATAAAATGCACAAATAAAATATGATAGTCACATTAAAGCATATGGGACTGTGCTGAGAATAACAACTCAGTCCAAGCTTTTTTAAAAAAAAAAAAAAAAAAAAAAAATCAGTAAAACCTTGGAGATGAAAGATAAAGTCATACACTTCTAGAACCAAATTCAGCTTGTGTGTACTTTGTACCTGCTGTTCTGGGGCTGAATTTGACCTTTTGAGAGTTGAAATCAGTTTTTGAAACAGAGTTGTTACCTTTTTTTTTCTTTTCAAGTTTTAAATAGCTGTTTTATACTCTTTCAGTAATAAATTCTGCCTTCTGCAACAGCCAACATAAAACCACAATCTGCCTTGATCTAAGTGCTGCTCCCTTCCATTTCTACTTCGCATGTTTGTCATCTTTTTTGCAATGTCCAGGCTTTCAGTTAAACGTCATAGGAGTAAGTTCCATCAGTAATACCTTTTAAATATATTACCTTTCTGTTTCACTGATTTGTCTCATTTAATTATGTAAAAGAGCAAATAGAGCACTTCATTTACTACTTTTGTGCAAGTCACACTTCCTAAACAATACCAAGCTCTCATTTTTCCTCCTGTAGAAGTCAGCCCAGATATCCAGTCATTTCCATCACTTGATTTTGAGTCTTTTCTATTTCTGCTATATCCTATGGCAGGTGAAGTAAGTAAAAGTATATTTTAAGAGAGGGTACAACAATGATTTATGGAGTGGCATCTCAATATTTCCAGTGTTTCTATCCTATTCTTTTTGCATCCTAATATTGTATTTTTCCCCCCCCCCATGAAAGTTTCTGCTTCATATGCATTGTACTGTCTCTGTGGTTCTTTTATTAGCTTGAAAGGGCTTTAGTTTACCACAGAAAATATTTCTAAAATATTTTAGTAGGCACTGAACTCCTCAAAGCTTAAGCAGATGTGCTTAGAAATTAGTTTTAAGTGAAATACAATACTAACATTCTCAAATTTATCTAGGAAGAAACTTTTCGACAAAGTTTTAGCAATTGATATTTTACATCGCTTACTGGAAGGGATATGTGCTTGTAACATCTTGGAAAACAGTTGGTATGGCAGCCAGGTGCTTTTAGAGCATCTGATGTCAAGTGCAGTCTTTTACTACTCCTTTATGGAGTAGGGTAACTTTTGATCAATATAGAGTCCTTTATTACTTCTTTTTAAGTGTCTCATTAGCAAATTATTAAAACACATATTGTTAGAAATTCTTTTTCTTCCACGGTACATATCAAATTTTAGATTAGAAAAAGAGAAATTCTGATTATGAATACTCTAGCACTTCAGGCACGCTGCTGCAGCCGCCCCGCACACCAGGCTTGCTCTTTGACTTGGTGTTTCACGATGCGCGGCAGCCTTCCCTGGTGAGCTAAGGGGGCACAACACGCAACCTCACGATCCTTCAGCTTTGAGAGCTTAAGAACCAACATTACTGCGTAACTGAGTCAAAGCACTTCCACCAAGGGCATCCAGAACATGGCATTAGTACCAGCTCCAACACCACCACAACATCAAACAAGCAATTTCTCTCCTACCAACTTTCTCCTCTGGCCTCCCACATCACCACTTGCTGAGAGCACTTCCAGCAGGAACGTACACACCAACACACAGAGCAGAAGTTAGCGTACAACAATTGCTACAGGTAGCCACAAGGTTAGAAATAAACATACTGGCTACCCATAAAATGCTATCTATAAATTAATACCCACAAAATTCTAGGAGAGTAAAAAACCACCCAAGTCCTATTCAAGTCATTTGAAACTTACCTTGCTCAGAAGGGACCAGAAGCCATGACAGCCTTCCAAACCTTTAGTAACACCCACAGACTAGCCTTGACATGCTCACTTAAGCTCTTAGTTAACCGTCAGTCACCATCCTGACCTTAATTGGAGAGTCTCAGACAGAAGAATCATCCACACCTAATTATCACCTCATTCCTGAAAGCTGGGTCCATAGTGAGGAGAAGCTTGCACCATGGCTCTCAAAAGAAATGAACCTAAAAAATTGAGTTGAAAAAAATAAATGCATGTTATGATACTCACACCTTAGTTATTCAGAAATTGAACATTCCATCAGTATTGTGTTTTTATACGATGAAAAATGTATTTGTGCACTGCATTTTCAGACTTACGTTTTTGGAAGTAACAGTCTAGTGTTAGATTACATAGATTTGAAGAATGCCTCTTTTTAAAAGGATAATACTCCCTTTAAAATGTGAAACTAGAAGCAGAATGGTAGCACCTGAGAAAGATGTAGGTGGATAAAACTTGAAGAAATAAATCAAGCAAAGCAAATCCACTGTCATCCTTGGATATCTGGAGTGGGATTTTTGGTGCTTTCTCAGTAAAGGATACTTTAATTTTATAAAAAAGTACATATTATATATGGTAAGAATCCAAACCCATAAATAAATAGGTATCTTAGAGTAACACGCTGAAGCTTAACACTAGGACAAGCTAACTAAATCATGCTATTTGTACCTTGCCTCATCCCACTCGTTCCCTATCCCCCATACGTGTTTTTTTCTAGGTATGGGATCGCTGAATTTTTATATAGCACGTAGGCAGTTATGTATGTAATTACCAGTGTGGCAGAAACAACTTAGTTCTGATTAACTAAACTTTTCCACTGTAATTCACTAAGTGAGCATAAAAGAAAACAGAAAATAATTGTAACTTGTCTATGGCTAAATGTGACAAAGCTGAGCTATGCCAGCAGGGACCGGAAAACAGCAGTAGTCTGCATTCCTGTAGATGTCCTATCTTCTCTTCTCTTGGGACCACAGTCCTCCATCATTGCTGATAAAGGCGAGATAGACTCCATCACTTCCAGGAAAGGAGGCCAAAGCTAGACAAACATTTCAAAAAAAGCAAAAGTTGATCTTGTGAAGCACCTGGAAGAGAGGTGGTAATCTTAGAGTATTTGTTGCTATTGTCCTCTCTACTGGCCACCACTGGAGGTTTTCTAGTTTGCCAGAACCTGATGTTTCAAATGTCTTTAAAACCTCAACGTTTTTACCACATGGTTCAAAATAGCATGTCCTTTGCTGCTGTCCCCTCCTCTCCATCTTTGCTGTGGTTATTGCCCGTTTCCCCTCAGCAGAGGCCACAGAAGGGACTCCCCCACCGCTTCAACCTGAGGTCTCCTGGTTTAGCTTAAACAGCAGCCGCCGGGGTGGTCAGCTAAGCTGATGAATTTTGCACTGAAGCGAGCAGCCAGTCTAGTCTGCCAACTCTGCTGTGGGTCTCTGACCTCCAGGGAGGGGCTGTGACTTACATCCTCCAGCCAGAGTCACTGGGGAGTAGATGTCAAAGCCCTTCATGAGCTGGAAGTGTCATCGTGTCTGGCTCCAGCAGTGCTTCATGTCTGTTGGTTTTGGATGGGTGCATTTATCTAAACAAAGCTCCCTGTCTGGTTTTTTTTGTTTGCTTGGTGTTTTGGCATTTACAGAGAGAAGGATCAAATTCTTTCAGCATTGGTTCTCCTCTGTATCCAATACTAGTTAGACTAACTATGGAAAGTAAACTTGTGCTTTCTCATACCAAGTTCTCACTCTCACTCACTGTTTTATCTCGGCCTTGTGGGAACATCCCAGCTGGCCGTCTCAGATATGCCCACATGGAGCCGTGAGATCTTTTTGTTTCCTTTCCCCGGTTCCTTCAGCAGCTGTGTTGATTTAAATCCATACGCAGCCTTCAGTTGCCACAAACCATAGCCCTGTCTGTCCCATCCATGGTAGAATATAGTGTCTGACTAGCTGCAGAAACAACTCCCCGTCTTTCTTCTGGAGATCTTGCTAACCACTGTCAAACTTGTTTTGTGGCCCAAGTCTCCTGCCAAGTCTCTTTCACATTCAGGCAATGACTTACATTGTTTGTTCTTTGAGAGGACCAAAGGCTATCCACGAGTCTTGTTTTCTGCAACACCGTAAGCTTCCTGAGGCAGCTTGGGATGCCCATTTTGTGCACTTGCAACTTACTCCTTCTTCTGGACCGTTCATATCGGCAGTAACTCTTGTGCATCCAGACCGCCGAACCCACAGCAGCCAGTCCCCGAAGATGCCCCCAGGCACCTCCAGCACATGTCATGCCAGCTGCGGTCTGAAATGCATGGTGTCTGTCGGAGACATTCAGAGGAACACCCTTCTTATGGCCCAGGAGCCCCAGCACCTGGTAACTTCCAGTTGTACACGCAGCACTGCGGCCAGATAGTTTTGTGCTTTAAATAAAGCACAAATCTGCATTTTTAAGGAATACAGTTAAAAGCCTTTTCACTTTAAGACAAAATTATCACGTTTCTTCTCTACCTGCTTGATCTTCTGCTGTTTTTCCTCATAAAATGGAAGTTTTTAATGGAGGCAGTAGCGGTTTGTGCTCCCAGGGAGGCCCGGTCTCACTCCCTCGGGAAGGCTGAGCTGTGGTTGTACATGACCTCACTGTGCTGTTATTTACTTGAGACAGGCAACACAAGGAAATGTTTCCTTCCTCATTTTCACTACTTCTACCTAAAACAGATTTTTGCCGTAAAGGATTCCTGGCTTTTTTGGTACACAGTATACTGATACAGCTATTTTAGGATTGAATTCTTAGATATTTCAGAAATTACGCTTTAGTCTGGGAGCTTCTGATGAAGTTCATTAGTTAACAGGCTGGAAATCTGACCTAAGGGGTTTGTATATTCAATTTTATTAAAGCCATCAGTATTTGGGCAACTCAGGATTACTGTGATTGGCAGTTCAAAAATACAATGATCTTTTGTGTCTAGCGCATGTTGTGCTGGAGAATATTTAAATCAATAATAATGCTATCAGAGCTGGAAATCAAATGCAAAATAATTCCCTGGGCTTCCCACGTATAATGACATTTGCTCTTTTGATGAATTGCTAATGTATTCTTGGACAGAAGAGCTGGCAGCCCAGCCAGCTCCTCTACATAAATGGCAGAGCAGGGAGAGCAGAATTGTATATACCACTATTTACTGCTAACAAACCATGCACCTTTCAACACGTTACCTCTCTGCTATGAATTATTCCAGTTCTGAAAAAGCAACATCTAAATAAACTTTAAGACTAGTCTTTTAAGAAATTACTGTTTTCTTCAAGGAAATGTTAGCTTGCTTTGTTTGTTTTGAAGTGACAGCATTGGATTGAAACATAATTATCTTTTTAAAAAGGCAAAAATGGTTTCAGCTATGGTGCCTGCCTAGTCCTCCCACCAATTTCCATGACTCTAACCGTAAAGCGTTTTTTTCTCTGCGTTCATTTCTCTCGTGTTTGTTTCTGACACCCCGCACAAGAGAAGCAGCCTGACTAACCGGCAGGCAGACCTGCGCTGGCAGCTGTGAAATGAACTATATCCAAAGTACTGTCCTACATATAGATGATGAAGGGGGGAAAAAACAGAGAAAAAAAATCTGCTAATCTTTTCATTTTATACAGGTAGTAATTTGGGATTTTTATCTTTAGCAGTAATTGGCTAAAACTCACTCAAATAACCAAGCACAGATAAATCTGAGAGGTGTTTTACTTACTTGTTTAATAATGTCACCATAAGGACCAAAAAAAAAGTGCACTGAATTTGAGTTTTATTACCATGAATTATAAATTTTGTCAGCATTTAAAAAGAATACTAGTTTTGAGATTTTTTCTAAGCTAGCTGCTGTGCTATGATTTCTTTTCATAGTAGATTCATAAAGATTTTAAAAGCATGAAGTATTTCTGATTCCCAGAGGACTCTGGCTTTGCTGGAAGATGACAGCTATAAGACTGTACAGAAAACTTTATATTAGTGTGGGCTGTAGTAATTTTTAGCAGATGCATCTTTTTATCTTGAGATTGAAAAAGAATATTAATTCTTTATTTAATTTATTATGCTCACCATCTTAATTAAAATAATCAAATGCTCTACGTTGTATTTGATACATGTGGACATACAGCTATATTTAATAGGCGTGGTATGGAAAGATTTGAAACCTTACTAGCCCTTTTCCAAAATCAAATACTTTTCCCCATATTTACTTACTGGTTCTTCTTCTTGAGTTTTCCATTTAGACTTACTTATCTACCAGATATTACAGTAATATCACACTGCAATTGCTTAGAGAAATCAAGAGAAAAAAATTAAATATATGCATTTCAAAAACAGAAACATACTTTCTGGCTTTGTGCATTTTCTAATGAATATGAATTTTCTAATCAATATGTTTTATTCCTTATGAGTGATTGAATGGCTGTGACAAAAAAAATAACAGAAACCTCACCTGGTAGGATATAATCCTTACAGAGAGAAGTTAGCAATTCACAGGATGATAGGTTTAGGTAATACCTCGCTTTTCATTGGTAAAAGCTAAGATTTCCTGGGACTTCTGATTTCAATCTCACAACTGAATTGCAGCATCATTGGGTGTCTCGAAATTTCTTTTTTTTTCCAATTCTTGCTAGATTGCAAACTGCTTTCAGCAAACTGCACAGTATTTCCCCATCTCCCCGTTATTAGTGCCTCTGGTAGGTTTCTCATGGTTGCTTTATGGCTCTGTCTCTGCAGTGCTAACTGCATCTATACAATGTCTGACATAATAACACTTCACTCTCAACTGAGACTTGCCAGCGGAAAACCAGAAGTTGTGAATAAGAGGAACCATGATTAGCTGTATGGAAATTGCATCCATTCGAGAGAAAAACGGTGATCTGTGCTACACTGAAATGAAAGGCAAGGTTCCCGGGGGACTGGTGATCTCTTTTCGTGTACGGTGGAACATTAAGTAGGATACTCTCAACTGCATTCATCTGTAGATTAAGAGAGTAAATCACACCAGGTGTAGGACAAAGGGCTTTAACCAAATCCTGTGACCCATGATGCACCTACATCTTACTAGAACTTCTTTCCCAAATAATCTCAGCACCAAAAGGATGATAGGAATAGCCCCTTTATGCCCCAAGGGTAACAGGGACGTCAAACCCTGGTGGGGTTGCAGCTGCTTTGGTGGGTGAAGACAGGCTTGTTCTGAGCTTGGGTTGCTCAGTGGGAAAAGGCAGAGCGATGGTTTTGGAGTTGATGCTCCACCAAGATGTGTGTTTGCTACATCTCTGTTGTTGAGGCTCAGACTGTTCCACCACTCAAATAATGCTTTTACTTTTGCTGTTGATGCTCTGTACCTGCAATATTTAGGTATTTTACAAGCTTAACTCTTAAGGTTTTGGTGCAATTGTATGACTAATATCTGCAGTCCAAGACATTCTACATTAATCCAGCACTGGTTACCTTTGGTGTTTCTGTTAACTGCCACCAAATTCCACAAACCATGCTTAAAAATCTTCAACTGTGTGATATACAGTTTCCAAAACATCTCTCAAAAGGTGTGTTAGACTGTCAGAGAGGAACGACAAGCGCAGGTTTTCTTCTTCACAACCATCAAAGTCTTTAACTTGACCAGCAAGCAGAAAAGCTGGGTGGCAGTGCCCCGGCAAGCCCCCCATACCGCCCGCCTGGCCGGTGGCATGCACAATCAGTTTATCTTCCATTCATTTATTTTCCACGCAGGAGCCACAGGCATGTGTGGAAGTCAGGTGATTGCTTTTTTTGCTTCCCTGCTTTCTCCGTTGCTCCGGAGCCCCGCATGCACAGGATTAGGCTCTTCGCTTATGTAAATTGCCGAGCTCAAAATATCCGAAGTTGTGTGTCTCTGATAAAGACTGCAGTAGGCACTACTGCCGCTCTCCTAGCACAGAATGGTGCCAATTTATTCCCTAACAAAGCAAGCGCAAATTTTATCAGGGTGATGGATTACGTAAGAGAATTTTTCACTGACAAATTCTGTTTCCGTTCCCCCCTTTGATTCATTGTTTCAGAGGACCCATTATCTCTCCCATTTTCTATATCATTCCCCAAAAGGTCGCATTACTGTTTCTGGAACTTTTTGAGGAAAAAATAAAACTGTGGTTCTTTTTTTTCAGATCTGAAAAAAGAATACTTTCACAGCTGTTGGTGAGAAGGTTAAGAGTGTGCCAGCAGCTCCGATGATGAGCACAGGCTGCTTCTTTGTGCTTGTTTGTGGAGAGCTTGTACGCCATCCTGCACGTTTCTCCAGTTCTCATTGCAGAGCCTGGCAGAACCCGGAAAAACTCTGAGAAAAGCAGCTTGGTGTCAAAGCAGTTTTGCTGATAAGATTCAGTCTGGTTCATCACTGGTGCTGATAGAGCTTTAGGTGGCTAGTAAATAATATATTTGTACTGCATGTGTTAGCTGCTGTACACATATAAGGAACGCAATCTTGCTGGCTTTTGGCTTTTTGTAGTGAAGTGTTTATCAGAACAACTTCTTTGATAGAAAAGCTTCGTTGGTCTTCCTTTCAGGTGTCTAAACATTATGTGAGCTATTCATTTAAAAGGATATCTACATACCTGAGGGTGTAGATTATCAACAGGTCTGTGGTATGCATTTGCATTCACATGTTCAGAGCATCAAGCCCCCTTAGATATAACTGTCTCTGGACAGAGGTACTTGGTAAGAAAGGTGGGGGCGGAGAGCGGCCCCGCTCGCTGTGCCCCTGCCGCCTCACGCTCCTGTGCCGGGGCTGGGGACAGGCTGTGGGGACAGGCTCCTCCTGCCCTGCAGCGGAGCGGGAGCTTGCGCCTGCGCAAGTGTGCGTACAGCCCCCCAAGCCCCACCAAATCCACAGGTGACCGTACCTCAGGAGGTTTAAGCTATTTCTGAGCAGTCACTTAAACGACACAGGCAACGTTTCTTTCTCACCGCGTCTGACATGGGTGCCTTTGCTGAACATCTCTTCCCTGACCATCAGTGTCATTCTCTATGGCAGGTTCTGTGCGAGATTTAAACATGAAACCAAACCCTGGTGTAAAGCAGGCACTCTCCTGAGAGGGAGATGAAGAAGCTGCCAACTGTTCAGTGCCAACTGCTGTGGGCATCAAGAAGCTCGCTGTGTCTTTCCCAGAAACGCAGGCATGCACTTAAAATACCTAACCATTCTCATTGGAGACTGTATCAGTCATACATGACATATTCATCTTTCATTCCTGCCTATTACTAATTGATAGCTGAGGTCTTTAGCATGCATCATATCTTATCGCACATCATAGCTATAACTAAGTTGAAAATACAAAGATTCCTTAGAGCTAAAGATTTGAATGAAGAGACTTTATAGAAGTTAGTTTTACAAAAAAAAAAATTACTATTCTCCAGCTGTTCACGTCGATGCTTTGCTCTGACTCGCACAAGTTAAATCCAGACTAACATCAGTGGCTTTAGCAGAATTAGTACAGGTTTGCTCTCATTTTCTCTATCAACATCAATAGTTTTCAGAAACTGCTAATGGTCCCAGTGATCCAGGCCCCACCATGGTAAGGGTTATCGAAGCATTTAGACAAAATTTGAGCTTCAGGAAGGGCAGAGAGATGGGAAAGTGGGGGGTGAGACGGAGTGAGCTTTGTGCTTCCTCTCCTTCCTTCTGCACCTTGCACCTAGCACGGGATCGGTACTGGAGCTCTCCCTTGATGCCAAATCTAGGGAAAGCAAGGCATTCTTCAGAGGGGAAGACTATTAGTTTCTCACTAATTTCCCTTAATGAATAAACCATTTCTAATTGAGCAAGTTGCAGAAAGAAAAAAATCTAGGCTATGTTAATATCTCTTCCAGCTAAGCTGAGCTGCAGAGGAAAGCTTGAAAGCTTTATTCCAGTTTTATTGCCTTCTTTCTTACCTTCCTCTCTAAAAATCCTGCAGAAAATTCACTGGAAATGTTGATCCATCTGAACTTTAAGTTGACATCTGCATGAACTTGTTACCTAAAGTTTTGGGTCAGCTTCCTGGCTGCTGAATATACTTTAACATTTTTAATCTTTTATTTTTCTAGCCTTTTTGCTCTTGCCAGATTTCAGCAGTTTCGCAATAGTATGTAGAGGCAAAAAAAAGAAAACACCAAATTTTTTCTATTATCAGTCAAGGGAACGCAGAGAAGGAAAGGAAATGAGAAGAAAAAAAAAGAGAAAGAAAAAGAAACTTGAGCAAAAGAGCAAGCACTATTATTTTTAGAACAGGCAGCTGCTTCTGATGGGTCACCTAAGGTAGTTTTCTGTTTTGCCGTAGGACATGAATTCATTCCTCTCAAGACTTCTGTATTGATCCTCGTTCTTTTCAGAGTTCCTGACCTTCCTGTCCCAGCCCAGCTGGTATGCTTTCATACGGCTTGGCTAGCTTCTCAGGGCTTGCATTTTACATTTCAGCAGAGATACCTTTAACATACTTAATCTACTCATTTATACCATAGCAACTGAACTGGTTAGAGATAGTCAGTAGATCTGTTTGGGTTTTTTGTTTTGTTTATTTTTAATAGATGTTATCTATTGAAGTAAAAAGTCAGGTTGATTTTGCCACAACTATGAAAATCTCACAAATAAAAGTCATGGTCTGTCTAGTGCTGCCATTCCTCGCTTCTGTGTATCCCGCTTTTTTTTTTACTTTTTTTTTAATCTCACCCCCCCCAAAAAAAAATTTAAAGTGTTTTGTGTCAACATTTTTAACAACTTATATGCTAGATACAGAAATTATTATTAGTGGAAATTTTCTTTCAAGTAAAATTTTAAAATTTTAACATTTCCAGTTAGATGTCCAGCTCAGAGCCCAGACTTTGAAATCTCAAACTCCTTCATGAGCTACAATTTCTGTCCTCTTCAAAGCACAACTGGAAACTGCCTGACCCCCTTTTCACAGTCTGTTCCCGTTCACTCTCTACAAGGGATGCTTCTGCACATCCTGTGCCTCGCTGTCCCCGTCACCATCTGAGAGCCCATCTGCCTGCCTTATGCCTCTGAGCGCGGAGGAGAAGATCCCAGAGGCTGTCTGAGGACAGTGTGGCTGCCGGCCTCCCCGGGGCTGCGGGACCTGGATGTGAACTGTGCCCACGGGAGTCAGAAGGAGCTCTTGCTGGTACTAACAGATAAGAGCAGCCACAAAGAAATCCAAAGGAAATGGCCAGGTGTTGTGAGATGGGGAGGACAGAGGGAAGGAGGAGCCTTACTTTCTAAAAATTGCATTTTCTGTGGAATGGAGGAAAAAAAAAAAAATTGAATTTGGGAGTTGCTGATTCCTTCTTTGGCGAAGGAAAAGAAAGTGTAGGCCACTCTGGAAATGGCAACAGGTACTCTTTCAACGGCTGAGAAATTAGGAAAATAATTTTTTTACTTTCACACTATATGGAGAAGGAAAACATAGATGTGTTTTGAAGCATGGTAGAGGAAGTGAAAACAAGAGCTGTCTGTGGAGACACTGCAGAGGAGAGCAGAAAATAATTACTAAAGAGTAAAAATCTTCAATAAAATATATGTTAACTTTTATTAGTTTTGCTAGGGTATTTCTTGAACCACCGTTAGCACGTTCCTGTTCTTGTATTCCACTCCTCCCTCTAGCCCTATTCATTTTCTGATTTTTTTCCCTTCTTTTTCCATTGCTCCTCATCCTCTTTCTTTGTGAGTAAGTGAGGTTATTATTAACAATCTATTGTCTTCTTGACATGTGACTGTTCAACGGTTACCTGTCAGACTTTTCCGTCCTTTGGCCAGCCCTGCCTTTTCACGTACCTGCTATAATGTGCATAATGCGTAGTTAAATTTAAGTGATGGATCTAGTGACTCACAAGGCAATTTTAGTGTCATTTGAGAAAAATGTCATGATGAGCATTTCTTGACAGTCCCCAGGGACCATCCACCCAATCTCAACTAGTTTGAGCTACCACCAGGGAATAGACAAGGAATTCCTTTTTTTTCCCCTATTAGTTTGAAATGACAGTCAAGCTAAATAAATAAACACTGTGAAGTAAATCCCATGCTTAAATATATCTGACACTGAAAGTCAGTAAGAGTCTCCTTATTTGTACAAGGAGGAGCTTATTTTCAGCCACATTTCTTTAGGCATTAATTTTAGTAGTTAGGATTTGTAGAAAGAAAAGCTGTGTAAAAGATTGTTAGAAGTGTGTCTGGAAGATAGGTGCATTATTTTAATCCTTAGGGAAAACACTTTTGCTCCCATTTAAAAACACCTCCGCAGTGCTGCCATATAAGCGTTACTGTGCACAGCTGCCTCCAGCCTGCCCACTGGGGAGTGAAACCTTCCTGCCTGCTTTTATTGCCCAACATGAATGTGAAGTGAATGAGACTTTCAAAATTCACTCACGTTGTAAAATTTTTAAGTGTTACTTACTAATTCAGAGAAGGAAATGCATTGTCTCAAAAAAACTGCATTACCTAGCTTCAACTGGACTAAATGAGTAAAATGGCACTAGGCTGACTTATACTGGCTGAGGATCAGCCTGTGGTTTTCAAAATGACACGTCCTCCTAATTAATAAAGGAGAGCTAAGTTTACACTGCCTAAATTGAACCTGTGCCCAAACACATCTCTTTCTCTGCCACTTAATGTTCACGGACTGCGATGGCTTGTCTGAGGCTTTGTAGTTAGAAGGCTGGGTTTGCTGGGTGTTTTGTGTTAGGTTTGGTGGCTTGGGGTTTTTTTAGTTTCTGAGTGTATATATCCTTTTCGTTCTGCTTTGACATTGACATTGTGTTTTACTTTAGTCTGAACACGTAGGAACAAACAACCTGATCTGCATAAAACATTTGTGTCACCTTTCCCGCCTGAAATTAGTATTCTTCAAAACAAACCAATATGTTTATATTGCATATAACATCCTAACTGTGACAGCCAAAAAATGAGTACAGTAGGCACACCATTTGAAGCTGATTATATTAATTGCTATTCAGGTCATAGCTTAGATTAATTATTGTGTTTGTGTAGGATGTTCGTTAAGAGGTTTCCGATTGCTGTTCAGAAGATTGATTACTTGTTACATTTACCTTGTGGTTTCTGTGGGGAAAACATCTTTTAGGCTTCAACATTTGCAAACATACTGAGGCCAGGCAGGGCCACTGGGAAGTGAGGATACCTACACCTGGCACATCGAGAAGCCACGACATACGTCTACATTAATACCAAGCTAGAAAATAGAAGATGCAGAAAACAGACATTCATTTTAAAGTGCCTGAGTCTAGAGATAGTAACGTGCCTTAGGCACTGATGTACCTCTCGTAATTACAGTAAGGGAAAAGAAATTAAAAAGCATACAGAAAAATGCCAGTTGGCAGATTTGTGTAGATGAGGCAAATGATTTACAAAAGAGCCCACATGAATCCTTGCTGTACCTGTCATGCAATTTGCAAAAATGCAAGTTTCCGTATCTTGAATCTCGTCATTTGACAACAGAGTGACCCAGGTTTTGCAGGCAAACGCAATGAATTGCTTGATGTTTCTCCTAGAAATTGGCTGGTTTGAGGCAGAAGTGGGAATATGAGGCTTCCTGTGGAAAAAAGCACAATGTTCCAGTTAGTATCTGAAAGATTTTACAGGTATTTTTAGGCACATTATCTTTAAAGGAATTCAAGAATAAATTTAAGTGGAAGTTAGATTAGGGGACATCCTTGGATCTGGTGAAGGATAAAGGCAAATGTGAACCGTTAGACTTTCTTTTATCTCCTGTAGCCCTCTTGAAATATGTTAGTTAACCAGATGAACTCTCAGCCCGTATTTCCTGGCCTGTTAATCATCTTTTTTGTCCAGACAACAAACACATGATCATAAACAGCTGTTTACAACAACAAAAGTATCAGGTACTGAAAAGAAGACAAAAAAAAGTAAAACAAGTAAATCATAGCAATCATAGTTGCTCTAAATATTTTTTAAAGATTGCCTCGCAATATAGTGCTTAAATAATAACAGGAGTAAGTATAAGACTATGTATAACTTTGTAACAGACATGAAGTTTGTCTTTCTTCATTCGTATAATTCACTTTTCTTTCTTTACTTCTATTGGGGGGTTAATAAAGAAGAAAAATGTTTAGTTTAAAATTCAAAATAATTACTAGAGCCTGATAAAAGATCTTAGCAAGCCTTCAAGATGGTAGTATCACCAACAGGAGCTTTATTTTCTATGAGTTTTCCTAATGGAGCCCGTAGCAGCTCCAGTCAGAAAGGGTTTAGAGGTCCTGACTATATGAGGACCCTTTTCTTTTTAACAGTTAGGCTGAGAAAAACTGTCAAGTAGAGAGTACTAGATGTGGTGATGATGGATATGACACAATAGCTCCAAACAGATAGTTAACATAAATTAGTTTTGACCTGCCACTAAACCTTTGCATCCAGCAAACAAAATTCTGTGCAGTGATACCTGTCTTAATGCAGTGATTAGTGCATGCCCACACACTGGTCCATCCAGTAAGTAAATTGATATTAAACTGTGAGATCTTTCCCTCATTTGAAAAAAATATTTTAGAGGCACCAGGTAGACTTACTTGCCAAACTCTGTAGGAGACTTACCTGCTAGAGTTGCCTAATGCTGGAGAAATACACTGTCAGTGAACCAGACCCCTGCTTTATTTTTCAGTGGAAGCATATAAATCTTCCTTAGTGCATTTGCTGTATCTCATACTTTTCCTTCTCCATATTCTCATGCATTTAGTTTTAAAAATGGCATGTTAAGTAAAATTACTTAACATTGCAAGCCATAAAAATAAATTATGGTCAAGTTCCATTAAGAGCCCGCTTCTGGTTCACAAACATATACTCTTTATAAGAGCATCTTTAGACTTTTGGGAAAAGAGGAGAGAAAAAAGAGGACTTACAAAGTTGCACTCCTGGCTGTTCTGCATGAGAAATTCTTGTCCTGGTCTTTACCACTTGTTTTGTCATTTAGCATAATGTCCACTAAGATGGAGGGATGAGAGGAAATTAGGCAGTAGGGAAAATGACTTAATGGTAATTCACTTTTTTGTAATTTAGCACTTTTCCATCCCATTTTCTTTACCCATCTTAAGACAGTGACCTTCTATTTTCTTATGCTTTTCTTCTTGTGTGCAAAATTGCTCACTGTAGATAGGCTGCTGCCTTCAGACCAGACACTCAATTCTTTGCCTCGTACACAGGAAAATGAAGGTGTGATTTTATGTGCATGAATGTAGTTACACTATCTGGACTGTGTTAGCACATATTAAAAAAAAGGTAGGAATGAGGAGCCAAGACCTCTGGGAACTCCAAGTAACGTGTGATCCTATCACCCTACACTTTCAGTGCTCATGTTACCAACACAGGATAGAGTCTCACTGGCATAGATGGGCATCTTTGTGTTGTAGTTATTCCCTGATTTTCCCATGTGAGCATAGCCACTGTGCTAGGACTAAGGATGGGTGAAATGCTGTGCATTTTGTTGCTGATTATAATGGTTGCCCTTCTGAGGGCGTTAGCTCCTGGAATAAAGAAATTGGGACCATCACTAAAATAGTGACTATGGGCATGATTGGTCAGAAACAGAGTTATGAGAAGAGACTGGCACAAGTACTTTTTGCTATAATATCAGGTTCTAGGAAAAGGAAAGGAACTGTAGCCGAATACCTGAGAAAACCAGGAAGAGGACTAAAAAGGAGAAGGGGGGAAAAGGTGCTTTTTAGCCAGAACCCTGCCTAGAAAGATGCTCGGCCCAGAGAATAAGTAAACTGCCTCTGGGTGGTTTGCTCGTAATGCCTGGTCCTCGTGGGACCTTCTGCATACTCATAGCAAATAAGTAGGTCTGCATTAACAGCATACCTTCTCCATCCTCAATTTTCAACAGGAACCAGCAGGACTCCCAGTATCACCTTACTATTTGGGAAAGAAAGATCTGGCTGTGGCTTCCTGGCTTTTATATTCAGAGGAATGATCTGAAATAATTGAGGATTGAGGAGGAGAAAAACAGTAACAAAAAGAAGTTGTCTTTTTTAAACTTCAGTTGTTTTTTGCCTTTTTTTTTTTATGACCTCAGTTCTTCACACTGCTCCTTTCGTGTTTCATACCATTATCACCTCTCTATTTCAGTTTTATCCGGTGTTGCCGACACTTGTCACTAACTTGTTTCAAAATTTAGTTGTACTCTTTCAACCCCCCAGGTGACTTTCTTTCCAGGCTACTTTCTTGACCAAGGGCACACCCAAAGCCTACCTGTAGAAATGCAGGAGTAAGGACTGCAGTGCCTTAGAGCTGGGTTCCTGTAAGCAGGCGCTCCCACGACGCTGCGGTCGCTGATCCCATTTATATGGCATCACATGTGGTTCACGCAATCAACTCTCAGATGTAGTTGCAGTGACTTCAGGGAGGCTACTCTGAGGAGTAAAGGCTCTCAGCTGTGAATAAAGAATTCACATTTTATTCTCTGGCCAGAAGGTTTGCAACAGCATGTGTCAGTAAATGCTTCCTGCGAAAAGTGTTGCCTGAGTGCTGCTCCTCTGTCCCTGAAACTTTCCACTTCTGAAGCAGTTAACCGTTCTGTGGCACTTTGACAAGGAAAAATCCCAATAATGGTACCAGCATCAGTTGTGATTGGTCAGGGAACCAAAATGTAATTTAGTTTACATGTATTTGAGTGTCAAAATCTTTAGCTTCTAAAGTCTTAATGCATTTTTTAGAGAAAATTGATTTCAATTAAAGACACTGCAGGAAAACCTAATACATGTTTGAGGATTTAATTCCCTAATTTTTTGGTCTACTGCAGCTTTAACGAAGTCATGAAAGTTATTCCCACTTTATCCTGACTTAACAGATTTCCCATAACGTTTCATTAAAGATGAGAATGTAAGCAATATAGTCCAGATTTTAACTAGATTTTCACAGCACTAAAGAGTAAATGTATGTTTTTCCAAAGATTTTATTCAGCCACTGTTGATACCATCCAGGAGGCTAAAGAGGATCTCCCCTGAAGCTCTGGAGTAGTTTAGGGATGTAGCACAGAAGCTACTTTGTATGTAACTTCTTCTGCTTTATGTCATGTAAGAGTGGAAAAAACATGAGTTTCCTCTCAAACTGAAAAAGCAACTGTACTGAAAGAAGGGAATTGTATTGTCCTTACAAGAAGTTGGTTTGTCCTGGATCATTGCAAAAACTAAGTGAGCCTTCCCCAGCCCTTCTTACTCATCTGCCCTACTAAAGATTCAAAACCCAAAATAAATCCTTCATGCAGCCTTCTCTCCATTGACTTGACTTATACTGCGGCTGCCCTTTAAAGAAGTATTTTAAAAATACAAAGCATGAAACCACTAAGGAGTCTGCAGTCTGGGGTGCTCTTTTTATGGATGAATGGTATATTTTCTTTCAAGATCACTCTCACATTTAATTATTATTCTTGGTATTTCACCAGTTCAGAAAAGTTCCGTTTCCGAAGTCTAGCATACGCATGCATCATACTGCCTATTCTGCTAACGCCATGCAGGCAGCGTGCTGCCACCTGCTCTCAAAGCAACAGTTCTATTTGCAGAACATTCTGTCTATTCATAATTTAATTAAACTCACTTGGTGAATTATTTTAAATGTCATACTTCATAATAGGTGTTTTTTTTAAAAATGCAGATATAATAAGGAATAATTAATTTTACATGAAGTGAAGTCCAGTAGTAAAATAATTCCAAACAATAAAACACAGTGGGAGAGAAGTCCTCATCCGAGATGACTGGAGGGGTACATCGCTTATCGCAATGTCATTCTTTTGACCTTTACAATTATTCGTCATTAAGAGATTGATTTTACTCACAGTATCTCCCATTGAACACAGTGTGTCCTTTTTTTTTTTTCCTACTATTTCTTGTGGGAGAATTTCATCTTACAGACTCTTGCTGCTGTTTACGTAATTCAGTGTCTTGGAGCAAATCTGCTTCAATTTAAATCCATGCAAAGATTCCCACAGTCTTCAGTGGGAGTTAAGAGGGACACGTGAAGGACCTGTCCATCCCAAATGCCAGAGTAACAGCACCAAATACGTATAAGGCCTAACCTTCTTGTTATTCTTTGCACTGCTTCCTGAAGTTTTCTTACTCCTGATTTATTCCGGAGTGTAGGATGTGGCTGTTCTGTATCCCCTTCTCCAAGGCACAGGAACAAGCGAACACCTGAGCTTTGCTAAGACCAGTACATGACAGCATGTCATTGTAACGGTGACAAAAGAGCAGCTGGCCATCAAAAAAATAATAAAACTGACAATCAGATGTATCAAAATGCTGTCAAGATGGGGAATGCCTCAGGGCAGAGGTTATCTTCATCCCTCTTTGGGCAATGCCCCTCAGCAGGCTGTGGGCTCAGGCCACACAGTGACAGGCTACTGCAATACTAATGTGTAAACAAATAGCAATAATTAATACATTCAACAGCCCAGCAAAAAGCTTTTTTTTCCTTTCTCTGTTAAGCTTAGACCATTATATTAATCTTGTTAATGTAACTGAACTATAAACATTTTACACAGGCCCATGGTATTCAACACAGTTGTTTTCTTGGACCACGAGGTAAGTTGAAAATGGGCTGGCAGTCTCCTCAGCTGTGAATAGGAATGAATAGCAGGATGAGAAACACCGAGTTTAGAATCCATCTTTGACATATAATATGCTTTTTAATGGCAAATGTGGGCTATCCAGTACAAAATCAGAATTCGAGCACCATTACTACATAACTTATCCTAAACTCTTCTGCAGGATGCTTCGTTATTGTATAAAAGCTAGTCAGAACCTCCACAAATCTGCCTTTTCAGTCTATCTCTTGTAGTTACATTAGCCCGTGCCTGACTTTGCCCTGCTAGCCTAGACTCAGCTAATAAAGCCATGCAGTTGGAGGTGGTATTGACAAAAACAAAATCCCATTCATGATGGTGACTGACAAACATCAAGTATCTTAAATGAAGGTGCCCTGAAGGACTTATAGCCTGCAGTGTAATTTAATTAAGATATCAAAGCGATAGCAATTATATCGTCTATGACAGCTATTCTATTATAAAGCATTTCTTTAATTAACAAAAGGTGATACCTGAGAAGGCAAGAACTGCTATGAAACACGCTTGCCTTACACTTGGAAAAAAACAATTACTTTTCAGATTTACTCGAGTCACGCATTTGTTTTACAGCCTTTTTATCTGCCTTCAGGTGGGGCTGTGGCTGCTGCTCCCCGGTCTGCAGGCTCCCCACAGCCCCAGGGCGCTGCAGGGACCTCATTCTCAGCCCTGCCCCATTTCCAAGCTCCAGGAGCAGAGCAGTGACACTTAGTTTTTCTCACTCAAAAACTAGTGCAAGTCACTTTCGTTCATTGACATTGGGGGAGAGCAGCTGATAGCAAAGCAGGCCAGCTTCAGAGAAGCACGATGTACACGGAGCTAAAAGCTGCTGGGAAGTGACAGGATGATCTGGGCCTCATAAGTACTGGGATACCTCCCGGAGCTTTTATTCAATTGCTATTCAGGTTTTATTCAGTAAGAACATCTGTTGGTTCCGGTGAATTCTTGACTAGGAATTAAATTAATTGAATCTCAGGATAGGATTTGCCTCATTGAAAGGAACTTCAGAGAATTTAAATAAAACCATAAAGTCCTAATAAAATATTTTCTGTGGCATAAGGTTATTTTATAACATAATAAATATTTAAATATCTCTTCATATATTCAACATACAGTTTAAAATTGTTTTCTTATGTGCTTGCAGATAAAAAAAATCAGAAGTTCCTATTTTTGAGCATCATATCCAAAATTTTGGCATCCGCCAAGTTTCCAGTCATCCACATGCGTACAGGCAGTTTCTCCGGTTTTGGGTAGTACAGGACCCTACAAGAAAATGCTAAGTCAGAGTTAAAGCTTTTTGCATACTTTTTTATATATATATATCATTGTAATTCTAAGTTTCCAATTCTTACATCTGCAAAATAATGTTTACAAAATTAAGTCTAGCAAAACAGTCTAAGAAAATTTTGGAGCTTTAGAAAGGAACTTTACTGGGCATAATGTCAGATGGAGGAATTGATGTTATAATCTAAAGCTAGTCAGTACTGTGTTCCAAAATACATACAGATAAGTATAGAGATATAGATAGTGAGAGTCACAAATGTTTGCAAGGAGGCAAGAGATAAACAGCAGATTTTTTTTTTTTAAATAGCTTCTATGACAAAGACAAGTAACCTCTCAGCTTGCTTGTTCGATAAATTACACTAATAAATCATTTAAAAGAACCTTAGTATGTCACTATGAGTTATTAAAATCGAAGATAACTTAACAGGCTTGCTTTCTTCTTATGCACATTTTAATTGTTGGCCAACTTTCTGAATTTGCAAGTGCCCACGTAAAGTATTATTTAACTAATGCATTCAAATGCTATATAACAAAATTCACAAAAATAATCTCAAATCCATTTAAAATTATTTAGAACCCTATGTTAACTTAAGTTACCAGCTAAAATTTAGAGTTGTTTTCCATTGATTTCACTGCAGTGAATTTCAGTAAATGCCCGATCAAAAATAAGGAGAAATGAAAATTAAGACATATAAAGGCATAAATCTTTTGAAGTTGCTTTTTCTTTTCTTTATTTTTTTTATTTTTACATTAGCATATCACAGATGGCCATGTTGAACAGGGTGATTTTGTATGCTGTCTAAAGACATTGTTATAAACAGAGCTATGCCACTTCTTATCCTTAAAACACTTTATTAGGGCCTGAAAATACTCAGATGGTATATGCAAAGTGTTTTTATATAAAAAATGTAAATGCTGCATACCTTTAAAGAAAGAAGCATATGGCTTTGGTTTGTAGCATAGTGCAGCCCTAAATTCTGTGTTGGAGGAAAGAATACCTCACCTTCTCTGAGGTCTTTTATTTTTGCACCCTTACAAATAGTGACTCATTTTATAGACAGCTATTTTTCATTCTAATAAGTGCACTTCCTATAGCTCCTTTAGTACAAACTGGGACTAAAACTCCCTTTAAAGATAAATGCTGAATGGCACTAGGTTGTTTAAATTACAGAGTAACTGTAGGAATACACGAAGGCATATCTATCATTGTGCTAAGGCAACTTCATGCCTTCCTTGCTTCGGGTGCTGCCTTATCCAGCCACAAGAGCGCCTTACATTAGGGGGGCTGATGTCACCGTCGTGCCCCTACCGAGGCAGCTGGAGATGGAACTGGGCTGTCCTGGTACGCTCCTGCACCTGGGCATCCCTGACCTCTGGGCTGCGCAGCCAGGATACTGGCAGCTGGTGCAAGGTTTTGACCTTTCCCATACCACTGCAAGAAGCAGAGTCTGATGGAAAGTAGTCCTACGGTCAACTGGCAAGTCATTAAACAGCATTTTTACTCACAAATGGTTGAACAGCTAGACGGGCTGGGATAAGGAAATGTAATTTTTCAGATTTCAAATGGCAGCAGTTAATTGCATTACTTTATCTTAGGTGTTTCTCTTTATCATGTCTTCTCTAAGACAAGCCTGTGATGGGTAGAACTGATAGGGAACATAATATGCTGTAATTTATTACTTCCCAGGGTGGTACAGTGGAAAGGAGCATACTTAGAACTTCTCTTATCAACTTACTCTGTAATAGACTGAAATGTATTAGGATAAAAGGAATCCCTGTCCTTAAACTTTACCTTCAGGCGTCCCAGCAGGCAATTGTAGAAAGTCTATTTTTTCCACTATAGAAAAATCACATTCAGTCTCTCCTTGTGCGAAACTTCCCCACCTAATGCTTACCAAAAGTCAAGCATTTTTTAGGGTGTATTCATTCTACAACGTTCAATGAGTTACAATTGTCTCATCCTGGCATACGCACCCAGGCTTAATCTCGTTAGAGGGTTAACAGCACAGATAAAGAATTGGCAGCACAACATCCATGAAGGCAAACAGCATCAAAATGCCAAGCACCACTACATGGCTCAGGCTGCCCTGTTCTTACTAACAGGGTTGCCTGAGCTAGCCCAATTAATGTGCCAATGACTCTTTCTTGTTACAGTGGAGGCATGCAGAGGTTCAAAGTGGAACCTCATATTGCAGCAGTCTTACCACAGCTCTATGGTGAAAGAAGCCTCTTCATCTCCAGATTTGAATTACTTTACAGTCAACTCAGTAAGCAAGTTTGGCTCAGTTCAAGGAGTTGCTTGCATGCTACACATCTGATGCGTTAGCTGGAAGTATATGTTATCATAAGCCTTTCTTGCACTTAGAGATGCGCTTGTTTTATTTCAGATAGAAGATTCTCATTCAGACTTGGGAAGTATTCTGTGTCATTTGGGACAGTAACTGAGGCCATGAAGTATTTTTGAGGACTGGTTTTATCCCCAATTCCCATTGCTCTGAGTCTCCCACCTGAGGCAGCAGAGCCCGAGAGGCAGCAGCAGGGATCATGCAGGCATTAACGCCCCTGCCCTCCGCATGGGACAGATGAGCATCTGCTTTCCTTCCCCCTGCCCCGCCATCCAGCCAGTTGGGATTCTTCAAATTTCAACATGCTGTGATAAAATAAGTTTTGAAAACAACAGCTTGTTAGGAGTCAGTGCAACCACATACCATACCTGAACTGTAAATTTGCAGATAACAGTCTCAGTACAAATTATTTTAGGAAATGATTGTATATTTTTCAGAGCTGTGCAGTTATTTTTTATTATGGATATATGTAATAAAGGAAATTACATTACAATCTCCAGCACAGAACTGAACAAATTACCAGTTTATCACAAAGTTTGCAACCCTTCCTCAAAAGATACTGTATGTTTTTTTGATTGAATTACTTATATTGGTGCAGTATCCTAATGTGGATTTGATGAGTGTCTTCGTTCTCTTTCAGAGCACTATCTGCTATAATCTGAATGTGCAGAGACATCACACAATTCATTGTGAATACTAATAAGACATCCCTTCACTGTATAATAAAATTCAACATTTAAATTTGTTTCTGTAACAATTCCATGTTATGTAGGTATACACTTTGATTCATTAAAAATACTTATTTTATCATCCTGATAAACACAAATGAAGGGAAAACAATGTAGCCCACCTTTTAAGAGAAATGAGGTGAAATTGGATTTCACTTACAATTGTCATTTTTGTTTATGTTCCTTTTCATTCTTCCTGTAAGTGGTTACGCAAGGGTCCTCTGAGCCTCGGAATTCTGTAACAAAAAATGATCCAATACAACAGAAATGAGCGCAAATTCTGTGGCATCAGTAAGACAGATTTTTTTATATATTAAAAGCAGTGTTTCTGCATAACATCAGCAATTCTAATTGTGGTGTTTGACATTCAGTGTTAATCCACCAGCTCTAAAGCTTATTAAAAATGGCAGTAGACACATTGGTAATACAGAAACAGGTCAGAAATTGTCAAAAACAATGCTGACGTTAAGAAGCAGAAATAGAATTAGAGTTATTGTAGAAATACAATTTTGCATGAAATCCATGGGTACAGAATCAATAACACACTGGAGTGGGATGAACAGTGCCTACAGAGGCAGACAGTCTCACAAGCACAGCTGAGACATCCCCAACAAGAAAAGAATTTCTTCTGTCTCTTTAGTCCCGTTTATTTGTTGTCTGGCTCTGCAGTTTCTTTTCTCTATGGCATTAGCGATAGAATTAATACAAAGACAAAAAATTTCTCTTTGAAAAAAAGGCCTGTGGGGCAAAGGGAAAGGGTTTATTCCCAGCTTAGCCACCACCTGTCTGAGCACTAATTATTTCACCTCTCTGTCTGATCTCCCTCAGCTGTAACTTTGTGGGCAGCTGAACATACCTGCTTGTAAGTAGTTTGGAGATGTATACAGCTAAAAAGTAATATGCAAAACATTACATAAACATGCAATATTACATAAACATGGATTAAGAAAGTTTTCTTGTAGCTTTAGGTGACACAGTTTTGCTATCTTTATCCATAGCAAGTACACTACTACATCCTATTACATGGGTACCCTGTTGAAACTGGTGTGATAGTATGCGAAATAAGGGACTATCATAGTTGGGGAAGACAACCTGCCTTGGCTTAGCAAAGCTGCCTACTTTTGATGGTAACAAAGTAAAAGATTGTTCAGATTTGGGGAATTAACTGTTTCTTGAATTGCACTCAGTGTTTGTCTCATTGTGATGATTAGTAAAACATCAACTTATTATTTTGGTAATGCTCTGAGGAATATACACATTACTTGGTGTAGCCTGTATAGGTATTTGATTAGACCATTGCGTCTAAGAAGGTTACTTTCTTTTGGAAGAAATAAAGCAAAATTTGAGATACTTTTTTCCTATGTTTTGCATCACGTTTGACGAAAGTTATTTATTCCCACTACTTAGGAATCCTCTCTAGCAGTCTTAAAAATCTCCCACAGAGGAAGGAGGAATCACCCCAGGAAAACTATTAAAGCCGACAGTGGTTTGTCACAGGCAACCATTAATGAATACCATGGAGGATTTGGTATCCTTCTGCTCATTGTCTTGCCATAATTCATACTCAGTATCCCACAGATGATGCAGAATGACTGTTGTAGCTGCATATTTAGGCAAGCAGACAGCATCTTTTAAGTTAGGGGAAATTATAAACAGGAAATAAATGGTAAGATCTGTTTCCTGAGGGTGAATAAACGAGGACTCTGTCTTTACAAAGCCAGCTAGGTTTTGGGTTTGGTTTTGTTATTTCCGCTTTCAACTTCCTAGTACAGGAGTTATGTGTTTCAGTGCATGAAAATAATTTTGTATAAACTTTGTGTCAATCAGAATAGCTTGATACAGTGAATTTTGGTATCTCAATCTTCATCAACTGACAGTTTGCCAGTATTCAGAGTAAAATGTAAAACCTACAATCACAACGAGTTAACGTAACATGCCTTCCATCAAACTCAGCTGTACTTCCCAGGGGTAGTGTATTCTACAGTTCCACTTTTAGGAAAGAAAATTTTCGGATGAAGCCAAGAAAAAAATCTGAAGCATGCTCGCACATATGCGTACATATAGAGAAAAAAAATACTGCCTGTAGAAAAAAGCAGAATTCTTCATACCTGAATTTAGATTGTAGAGATTGCAACAGAAATACCCTCGGTGCAGACCCCAGTAGCATTTGCAGGTGCTATGTTTACATCTGTAGGGAGGGAAATAATCTGAATTTGTTATCCTAAATCCTGCTGCCCTTTGTAAGAGTAAAATCTTAATGATGCCTTGGGGTGACATATATAGTGAAAGTCATTTTGTTGGGACAGAACTGGTTGTGCCCAAGTCCAATACACATTTACACCCCCCAAATGGTCTTTTGCAGCATAAGTAACACTTGCACGTACAAGTAGCTATTTGTATATATAAATGACCTTTTAACAGATAAGCATGACTATGACAGCACAGGCATAATTTAGCTTTCTGTTTACAATTTAGGGTGCATTTTCATGTTGCCCTTAAGCCAGTCAATCTACCTACATCTCTTCGCTTCCATCCCCAGCTGTTGCATCCCTTCTGGCAGTATCAGCACTCATCTAGCTAAGCAGTACATCAGATCAGAGACTTGATTCAGTGGAAAACTAAGACTTGGGAAAAAAGTACTTACTTTGCAGACACATCAACCCTCTCATTCAGCTCACCACACAGCAGCATAATTGCTAGGCACAAAGGTGGGATCTCCCAAGTTTGCAGGAAATTTGTCCTTAGAGAGAAGCTGCCAGCTCGGAGGCAGCTGGGGAGGGGGAGCAGGGAGGCGTGCAGGGGCAGGCGAGTGAGGAGAGGGCTGAGCAAGCAGCAGCACACTGCTAGATTGCAGGGTGATGCTTGCTTGACACAGGGCTGAGCCCACAGCAAAGGTGCAACTCTGAAGGAAAGAGATTTTCCAATGGATCCACTGGAAGTTGCTGGACTGGAAAGAAAAGTGGCACAATGGGATTTCTTAAATTTTTTTCCAATTTTTTCAAGGCCCCTCTTCAAACCCAGAAGAGTTAAATTTGTGCTATTTTACAGAGTAGCCTCATTCTAATTTAGTGTAAAATTAGCTTTAGTGACTGGAAGCCCTTGGTCTGTTTTGCTGTGCTATGAGGAAAAGACAGCAAGCAAGCATCTGTGAGGCGCCGGCACGACAGGAACCCTCTGTGTGTGTCTGCATAGGTGCAGCCTTACACCCTGGCCTTCAAACTGCCCATTTGAAAATATATGATACTGCTCTGTAACCATAATTTGAGCTTCACTGAATCTGAAAATTCCCAAATTATTAAGCACTAATTAAAAAGCGTATTACCTATCATATTGTTCAGTCAGCCAAGCCTAACATGTAACTTGAGCTATTGTATGAACCACATGTATAAGTGCTGAAGTTGTTTTTACATACTCCTAGTGGGACATCAGCATTCCAGACTTCCACTACCTAGTTTGAACCTGCACAGAAGCCAATAATACAGAGGTTAAGTGGATGTCATTTTAAAAAAGTTTTTTCTTCATATTATTTGCTTTATAGTAACTACCCATACTAGTGTGGACTTTTCTTATTACTCTATACTTAAATACAGTAGGAATAGACAAAACAAGCTTTGCTTGTTTAGGAATAGTTTGTTATTTGTATATTTTGTACATTTTTATATGTGCTTATGTAAAATACTTTTGAAGTTTAAATCGAATACAGCAGTCTTCAGTTCCACTCTAAATATTTGGACACTGTAGAACAGCTGTGTGCTATTGAAAAGCTATGACAGTCTGCTTTGGTGGACAGTCAGATAATTCTTGAAGCTATGTTAATGAGCTACATAGTGTTTTAGAAACCTTCCGGACTGAAAAATACCACGGCTAAGAGAAAAAAAGAATCGGGGGGGTTTGTGCATCTTTCTCAATAAGTAAATAAGACATGCAACATTATCATTAAGCTGTTTAAGTGGCAATTTGATGACAGAAAGTTGTAGTCCAGATGTATTAAGGATAGAAGATTTTTAAACTGCAGTGTAAGCCCATCCTGTTATATCCAAAATCTTATCATAATAAGATATAACTAACCAGTAACAGCTTGGTGGAAAAACTGTTTTCACTTTAACTCCCTTTAAAAGATAAACACAAAAAACATGATAATTCTGTCCTTTGATGAGAAGATCCAGACCCATCTAGTTGTTATTTAAGTCATAAAACTGTACGCTCATTTTTCAATAACTTTAGAATTTTTAATTGTGTTTCTACACGGCTCATTTCTAACCTCACGCGAGAGTTAATATGTGCATGACTGACTGTTTTTTAGGGCTCTGATGAATGGATAAAGAGCTGTCCAAGTAAGATGCATTTACTGAAATTAGCACAGGATAGGGTTGCACCGAACACTATTGTAGCTCATCAGTTAAACACCACATTGGTGCTCTCTTCTGCTCACTTCACTTGATTTACACAGAAATCAGGTTGAAATTCTTGGCCTGTATCTGAAGGTACTCAATTGCCAGGACTCACAGCATCAATACTTTGCATGAGCCTCCACAGATATTACTCAAGAGCTGTCCACCAGGAGGGCAAGAAAACCCTTACTGCAGGAGTAGGGGCCACAAGGGCAGAAGATGGAGCTTCCTTGGGAACCAGTTAGAAAGCTAAGAGCAACCTTTTGCAGAAGCCACAGCCATCACATTCCACCTGCCTCCACCACTGTTGCAAGGCACATTTCTTCAGTTTGTCTGTGGACAATAAAAACATAGGACTAGTTACATTTACTTATTTATTCAATTGTGTTATCTACTAGAAGAGAACCTGCTGCCACTCGCACACATCTCACCCATTGAGAGGAAGCACCAGGCTAGCACGGCTCATGGTGATCACCCTGCCCTGCATGGGAGGGTTTGGTGGTCCACTCAGCAGCGTGGTGCAGGAGCCCACCCAGATTGCGATGTTCCCATTTCCTCACACCATGAGCCTTCCTGACATTTTCCCAACATAAAATTTCCATGCTCCCGTGATTTGATATCCCATGATCTGATTTCATACTCAGGTAATATAAAACTGCTCCACTGTTGCCTAGGGCAAGCTGTGGAGCTTTGCATTTCTGTTATGTCCATCTCCTCACTCATTGTATATGCCTCAGCAAGTGCCAGGGAGCAGCAGAAGCAGTCGCCCAACACGGGGGCACACGTGGGAGCAGAGGAACACCCCAGCACCAGCCGTGCCCTCACCGATGGGCGCCATCCCACGTGGCCTGAGCGCAGCCAGGAGACGCAGACGGTCCATCAGCAGTCCCAGGCACAAAGAGTGGACAAAGCAGGGTCGTCGAGCGAGTCCCATCAGGAGCAGCAGGAGACAGGGCTGCAACACAGGCCTGAAGCCCACCCAGGAGAAAGAGCCAGATGAAGGCCCCAGCCTGAGCTTAAATAGGGCCCAGGGCCGGGGGCCCAGGAGGGGCTGGTCAGGTCGTTAGGGCCTGCCGGGGCCCTCCCCGCCCTCACAACACCTTTCTCAGACTTTTTGCTATCCGCAGATTTCCTTTGTGGACCAAAAATCTGTACACAGTAATTTATAACCACAAAAAAAAAAGAAACAAGAAAAAAGATTTTTATAGTGTTTCCAGCACCCTGATTCCCCCTGTCACCACCGAGGTGATTTGATTTCTCAGTTTTTCGATGCTCGCGTTCCCTCTGTGATCGCCACGATAACAGACCGTCTGTCCGTGATAACGGACCAACTTGCCTTTGCGTGGCTTTCCCTGGCCCAGGGGTGACACCTTTCAACTGCAGCGTTTGAGACATCTCCTTTTTTCTACCCCCACCAATGGCTCCCATTCTAAATTCATGGATAGTCCAAAATAATCAGAAAGTGAGCAGGATGAGATCTGTATAGACCCCAAAATGTAAGGTGGTTGTTATTGACAGTCGAAGCTATTCCCAGTCGAGGAGGCCCCCCGTACCTCCCGCACAACTTCCTTGCTGGAGCCCCTGCAGGGCGGCAGGACGGCTGGAAAAGCGTCTCGGACAAAAATGCACCGACACGAGCTGATCGCGACGCTGGAGATCAGTGCCCTCTGCTGCCAGTCCGTGGGTGGGCTGGCTCCCCAGGACAAGTGCCAATGTGCTGAGAGAGAGGGATGCTGCGTCCTCTGGGATTTCAGTTTCTCAAACCCAAATATGCGTCCGGTATGTAAAGAAACCCAGGTTTTCTTGGAACATTGGCCGTATTGTTCAGCCAGAGCTCAGCGCGATGGGGTCCCAGCGTTATGCACCTCATGACATTGCAAAAGCTATAAATAGGAAAGTGACTGCATTGCCAGATACCTGCTGATACAAGAGGAAAACACCAATATTGAGTTTCTGAAGTAACAAAACCACACTTGGGTCAGTGCCAGTGGATTTGCCTTAAGGTACCATTAATGCCAGAATGATCAAGTGGTCAAAATAACATCAGCAAGGTTGCCAAGTCAAAGATAGCTTCGGAAGCATAGAATTACCGACTAGGAATAAGTAGGCTTCCCCCCCCAACAGGGGGTAGAGATATTTCAGAGGAAGCAAAACTCCATTTGCCTCATAAAGTAAATTGAAAAGCATTTCCAAAACGTAACTAAAGTAACTAAAAAGAGGAATTAAGTGCCTTTGCCAAATCCACCAATGCATTTGGTGCTGCAAATATTAAAATGTTTTCCTATGATACATTTTCAGTTCATAGTATTGGAGAGAGACGTGATCTAGTAATCTGAGAGCTACTCTAAGTGCCCAGAATGCCTTCACGTGATCTACCAAAAGGCTTTGGAAGAAACAGTACAATGTAACCAGAGATTACAGAGTTCATCATGCAAAAGCATTTCTCTCTAATTCTGCATCTATATGTAAATTTGAGATAGGATCCCATACCTCATGGAGGTGTCATGAAGATTAATTAGCTAGGTCTCTGTTCCACAAGGCAAAGTGCCAGATCTTTAGAGGCTTAAATATCTTTTTAAAATCTGAATTTTAAGGGCCTGCTTGCACCGAGTTGGTTGCAGGATCAGGGCCATAATCTGCAATGTACTTTCAAGCTTGAAAGTGCACGAAGTTGTTAAGCATTATTATTTATTTTTGGCCAGTCAGATCCTCCCTGGTTTAATATTTTTAAGTCTCCCCAGAAGTTATTGATTTAAACATGCTTTTATTTTCTTTTTGCTGGTTTTGGAGAATGTATATCATTCAGCCTGCAGCTCAGAGTTCAAAGTGCTTGTCTGGCCATCCAGATGCCTCTCACTTGGGAGCTCTGTGAAAGACCATCAAATCTTCCACTGAGATTTTAGCACTTTTTCTTTCTTAACTTAAATCACTTTAACTTAAAATGCTGTCACTGCAGTGATGAAAGGCTACTGATGGTAAAATGTTCTTGTCTACAGCCATCCCTGTCTTCATCACAACAATAATTCTGCAGACATTGACCGAGATGCTCTCAAACCAGCTAATGGATGTAGTGAGTTTGATAACATCAGTTACCATGCAACAGATTCTGTGCCTTACCAATCCTCCACCACACTGACTGCCCTTAGTAGGACAATGCCTAATGAGTAGTATCTCCCAATTAATGGTTTCATTATCTGGCTGTGTCATGGTAAACAAGTCATTCCTGGTTAGAAACCAAATGCAAAACGTAAGCATTAGGGCAATTGCTGCTATTAGCTATTACTGTCTAATTAGTCATCTACAATGTACAGCACAGTACCAGGCAAACTACTTGTAATGATCTCTTGGAAAGGAAAACAGAAATACTCTATTATTTCCAAAAGTGTGACCTGAATGCAGTAATATACTGCACAACCTCACTCCAAACGTGAGTCAGGCTGTATTTATTTCTTGTCTTGTGCATCTGAGCTAACTACCTTGAGGCAGCGGTATAAAAATCGGTTGCTATGGCTCGCTTCTTGAAAATTTATTTTGCTCCTTCTTAAAATCTTGGCCTGCTTGACCTCAGCAGCCTTCACCAGTTTGAAAATGCAAGTTATAATCCTCTGTAGGGATTTAGCCAGGTGTCTATTACAGCATGTAATCTGTGATACAGCTTCCAATATTCATGTTGCAGAAAGGTTAAGCCCCCCTGTCTTCTTCCTGACTAAAAAAGTCCATGAGGTGTTAGTGTGGACAGGAAGCAGATTGAAAGAAGCAACATCTTCAATCAAGCCCTAAGCCTGTGTGGATGCCACTGAGGAGCCGTGGACGGGCAGCTTCGCCTGAGCAGCAGCACTCAGACTTTAACCCTCAAACAGCAGCTGCAGCACCACTGCCGGCTCCCCTGCTGACGTTCAAAGGTCATACTACTGCTAGACCTCTGTTTTTAACCAAAATCCTCACTCTAGGGTCACCGTCCCATCGGTCACCGAGTTGTTCCTGAAGATGCACTTGGTAAGACACGCTTCTACCCAGCAGGAGCAAGGCCAGCCCCAGCGCCCCGTCCCAGGCAGGGACACTTGCAGAGCACCTCAGACACCACTATACACGTTCAAGCTGGCTGGCACAAACAGACATCACTCTGTGCTAAAACAAACTAAATCCAGCTAATTGAGGGGAAACCCTACTGGGACCAGTCAGTCCTAGTCAGCAGCTTCTCAGGTAACTCTGCTTTTTCCAGCCGGGGCTGGGCGTGATCAGACTGTGTGATACAGCCATGTGCCCTCACCGTGCCTCCCGTACCTGCCCCGGGTACCTCTTCCTAAAGCCAAAACTTTTAGACTATGTCAGTAGTTTTGGTAATATTTTGAATTCCATGAGCAGCCTAAAACAAAATAAATAGCAACTTAATTTGCCTGCCTGCAAGGAGCTATTTAATATCAATCTCCAATTACTGTACAGGAAAATAGTGGGTTTCTTTCAGATGGTCGTGGTGTTGGGAAAGCCTCAGCTACCTTTTACGCTAATTGGCAGTAAAGTGTTTAGAAGAATTTAGTAGTGTTTAATTATTTAGAAATCCCCTAATAAATATCGTTTTGAAAAGTTGTAAATATTTTCCAGCTTGTCCGGCTGAAGAGCTGCTGCTTGGAAGGCTTAAATGAAGATCTATTTACAGCTGCCTGCTGGTCATAAAATTACTTACAGCTGCTAATGCTCCAGTCTTTTAGATGTCCCCAACACAGAATGGGCTTAGTTTTCACAGATTGGGGAAAGTTTCTCTATGTTGTATTCATTTTACTGAGACAGAGGTCTTCAAGACGATTATCACAGACATCAAGACATTAAAATATGTAATTAATCCCACTTAAATTAATTAGTTTTCATACTAACGTACTAAGGGACGTTCGTGTAGGATAAGACCCCTTTAACATTGTTTTGGTAATGTAAATATGACTTAACATGCCAATTACATTTAAGATGAATTAGAAGCGGTTTAAAGCCAAGTTGCTGGTAGAAAAAATGGGAATCTGACTCCAAGCCTCTGAAGCAATAATCATGTTAAATTACAGCAGTGACTGCCATGTCAGTAGGTAGAGGGGAACTTACCTAAACTTACTATTTCTCTCCCCCTCTCTGTGTTAGAATTCAGGACATTTATTTTGTCAGCTTATACTGGCTTAGATTTTTTTTTCTCCTAATTTCGTCTCTAGAATACTGAACTCCATACAGATAATTTTGGTGTCATCAAATCATTTGCCTCTTAATAGAGAATTGCATGTTATAAAATTTAAAAAATAATTCAGTTTATTGGGAAGGATGTGCCTGAAGTTTTTTGTTAGGATTCTCATTTGCAGTGATGTCCTTACCCCAGGGTTTCAGTGGCGGGTTGTGCCACTGATGTGACCGCTGGTAAGAGTTTCAGGAGCAGGACAGCACTGTGATTCTGACCCATTTCTCACTATACTCTGCCATTAATTGGAATAGCCTCATCTTTCCCAGAAAGCTTTGTGCCTGCAGAGATGTAGACTACCATTCAGTAGCAAGCCAGGGCTGATTTTTAGCATTCACTGCACCGTTCTTTTAGGTACCTTATTGCCACCAGCTCTCATGATCTCACTGCGTTCACACTAGTTTGTGTTTTGTTCGAGCCCTGGCTCCCAGCGTTCTCAGATTATATTGGCACCTCAGCTTTTGCTAAAAAGGAAAAGGTGAAAGAAAAAGGGAGCAAAAGAAATCGACTCTTACATACAGAAAGAACCAATACGTCCCACACAGTCTGGGTTACCCACTGGAAGTCATAAAACATGCCTCCTCCAGCATCCAGGGGCTAGCGGATCAGAGCGGCTTTAGTTTTTACATGAGGAATCACAACATACTCAGTGGTTGCTTGTGGAGCAGGAAACCAAAGCCATCCCTCAGCAGTGCTTAATGCCCCTGTCTGGCTACCCAGGAGCATTTATTTGCTGCGTTTCCATACCCATGGCCTCCCAGTGAAGTTGCTTTTACCAAAGCGGTGACAGAAGCATATACATTATAGGTACGCAGGCAGCTTCGTGGTGACAGGCACAGAAGTGACCAGATTTTTCTAGGAAACCTCAGAAAGGTGTGATTTACGCAACTCTAAGCATTTTCTGCAAAATTGGTATTTACATATTGTCAAAGGGTCCAGAACCTTACAGATTTCATAATATGTATATTTTCCCTAAGGAAAAGAAAAGACCTAAGTAAGCTAGCAAATCCTGGCATTTCTGTCTGATATATTAAATGGAGCTTAAATAATAAAAAATTCGGTGTTTTCTCTATTCTGCTTGAAACTTATTTTTGATTTTCACTGTTTTATTCAAAAGGAAGGCATAGAAATAGCAACCGTGAGCTTGAAATCAGAGCTGTAACAGGGGCTTATTATAGACACGTTTTACAGAGTATTTTCAGTTACAGCTGCATGCTTTGAAGCTGTCAGTGTAACAAGCAGTGTGCTGCTTTTCAAATAACCCTTTTTGTTGTCTTCTAGTTTTTTTCCTAACTTCGAGTCCTAGCGAATCTTTGTCAGTTTTAGCATGGGAAAGAGAGAGAGAAAGAAAATAGTGTTTCCCTGCCCAGGTAAGAGGAAGTTGCCGGTGGGGAGGGCAAAGTGAGGCAGAAGTCCTTTTGCTTGTATTTTGTGGGAGTATGTCAAGGAGCAGAGCAGTGGCCAAGGTGGAAACTCATGTTTGAAACCCATTTCCCACACTGGATGGCATTGGATCGCTTCATTGCCCCGAGGCTTTGAGATGGAGAGAAGCATAACTGTAATTATAAGGAAGGAAAAGGTTGATTACCATACCAGGACTTGTTCTGTTTTCAGGGTAGGTGAGGGGAACTCTGATTAATGACAATAACAGCTACACTTTCGCCCCTATCGAGCACTGCTAGGTATAGGCATGTGCGTCTTTTTGCCCAGCAGTGCTGACCATCAGTGAAGAGAGGTATGGCTTCTTCCACAATCCGTGTGTAAGGTGGAGGGAAGGATACAGAGCAGTGGTTGCTCTCTGGAACAAATGCAGAATGAACAAGTAGCAAAATATTAATGTACTGTTAAAAGCCGAAATTAGATAGACGTGATTCAGTGCAGCCTACGGGGTCTGATATCTTGGCAACTGCTGCAAGATATCCCCAATCTGCAAACAAAATAGCCTTTGTGAAGAAGCAGAAGATTGTAGTGTGCAAGTTAATGCATCAAAAGGGCGGGAAGAGAATAATTCACTTTCACCTTGCTACAGAGGACAAGCAGCAGTAAAAGCTGTGCACTACTGGCAAGCTTTTTTTGTTGCTGTTTCTAACGCAACCCCCAGTTCAGAGCTCTAGCCACCTTGGCAGCATTCCAGCTGGAGCTGCTGACATCTCCCACCTCATCAAGTGCTGGATTATCTTGTCCTGATAAATTGGAGCTGGTGCCTCATGAAAAGTCTTTCCTCAAGTACTTCGCTACCCTGTAATAAGATGGCAGATGTCTGAATCAAGCCCCAGAGCTGGCAGAGCACTGTTTTTCTAATGGGTTTTGATGGCGAGTGTAAATGTTTTAAGGCAAGCCGGTGCTAAGCTGGGAACACAGTTAAGCATGATAAATTTCATGCCCGGGTGAAAGGAAACTTGAAGGTGTACTGGGTGCTGGTTCATACCAAGTACGTATGGGCTGCACTGCTGCCCTGAAAACACTTGCCCTAAAAATTACCTCTTTTGTGAATGGAGCTCTTGAGGAACGTACTTTTTTTAAAAGGAAATTCTCTGACTGCTGCATCTTTCTAGGAAGAGTTGGAGTTACTGAGCTATTAGAGAATTGCTTACTGTTCTTGGTATTTTGTGACTCAATCACTGGTCTGAGTCGTTCAGGGTAAATAAAGTCTTTCTCTAAAACATACTAAGAAAAACGTTACAGAAGCAAGGCTGCTGTATATGTGTGTGTTTGTACATTTACTTCAACAGGTAAAATAGCCAGGATAAATCTCGTTAAGATGAAGGTATTCCTTGCAAGCATTTGTGTTTTCTTTCTTGGTGTCACTCCTGGAGAAAAAGCAGCAGTTCTCATGTGCCAGACAAGAAACATCTTTATGTGTCACAGTCACCTATACCGTGCCTCTTGTAATGCTGCTTTGCTCTTTTCCAGGGGAATCCCTACATGTGCAATAATGAATGTGATGCAAGTACCCAAGAACTGGCTCATCCTCCAGAACTGATGTTCGATCTTGAAGGAAGACATCCCTCCACATTTTGGCAGTCCACGACTTGGAAGGATTATCCAAAGCCTCTTCATGTTAATATTACGCTCTCCTGGAACAAAACCATTGAGCTGACAGATAACATAGTTATCACTTTTGAATCTGGCCGTCCAGACCAAATGATCCTGGAGAAATCGCTCGACTATGGACGAACATGGCAGCCCTACCAATACTATGCCTCAGACTGCTTAGATGCTTTCCACATGGATCCAAAATCAGTGAGGGATTTATCGCAGCACACAGTCCTAGAAATCATTTGCACAGAGGAATACTCTACTGGGTACATGACAAATAGTAAAATAATCCACTTTGAAATCAAAGATAGATTTGCTTTTTTTGCTGGACCTCGGCTTCATAACATGGCTTCTCTTTATGGCCAGCTTGACACAACCAAGAAGTTAAGAGATTTCTTTACCATCACGGATCTGAGGATAAGACTGCTTAGGCCAGCAACTGGAGAAATATATGCAGCTGAGCAACACCTGGCACGCTACTTTTATGCAATTTCAGACATAAGGGTATATGGAAGGTAAGCGAATATATACCTTTAGAAATAGGCATGTATGTTTGGTTTTAGAGGTTAATGAAAACCATTTATGTCCCCAAACATGACGACATTTTCTGCCAAGACATGTTCATTGGAAATCTGGCTCAGTTGAAGTCTGTTTCTGGTCATACTAGAAGTTTCTGACCCAGCAGCACAAAGTCCTGGGTGTTCCCTGTCACCAACCTGGGATCTTAAGCCCTAGGTCTCACCAGCAGGATAATATTAATGGTTTCTTACGTTGGCTCAGGAATTTGCCCTGGCATTAGGACATTTTCTGCTTTTTTACAGTTGGAGCCTCATCTGATGGCAGTTAACTAAAAAGAGAGATTCTGTATTATCATTTGACTTTTTCAGGCCTTTAATGTAAGCTGTGATTGATACAGCAGCCCTTGCACGGACCCTTCCCACTAGGTCCAGCTATGAACTGCCTGTCGACAAGGAAGGCGGCAGAGATTAGAGTCCGTTCCTTGTACTTTAATTAGCTCTGAAATGCAGTGAAGCTGAAGTAAAATGGAAAAAAACAACAGTGTTTTGCAGAGACTGATTTGAATGTAACAAAGATGATTACTCAGCTGGGTTCAAGACAAATAGTCCCTCTGGGGCAAGCAATGGCTGGTATCAGGTGCCGTAGTCCCAAAAATAGTAACTGTGCAATGACATTCCTATTGGGAAATTTTCTTCCCAACTCAAACTAGCAATTGACTGATGACCTAAAGCAGGAGGGTGATACCCTTTATATGTGTCTTGGATGCCAGTTTGTTCAGAAGAAATAAATGGGACCTCCTCTGTTAGCAATTCACTCACCTCTCTAATGTACCTTTTCTTTCTCCTCCATTTCTTCTACAGAGAGTTCAAATCTTCCTTTTTAAAAACCTTTTTTTTTTTTTTTTTTAAGAGAAGCTAAGTATCAAAACGAACAGAAAAGCTAATGTATCTTGGAAGGCCAGGGCATTTTTTGCAGACACAGACTGAGTGAAAAAAAATAGAGACAGTGATTATGTAAAACACTGGTGACTGTATTTTTATTACTCCTGTAGTGAGTTTGCCATTTTCTACCTCTTTTATACAAGGCTTTCATTTCCATATTGCAAAAATCGATACATAAAATCAAAATAGAATCAAATTACTGTGACATAATCTATTGAAAAATAATCCTCTAACTTTATATAAAGGAAGAGTTGATGCCACATACAGATTTGAATGCATAAGCACTTGTGCAGTGCTGATATATTTTTATATGACATCAAAATACACTTTTTAGGACCACAGATTTAGCATGTAGTTACAATCTTCTGTGTCCACACCAAATACATACGCATACATACAGAATCACTGATTGAACGTGTGAAAGTATAAGATAAATGTTGCTGGTTTAAGAATTCTTATTGTACCTCTCATTAGTTACATTGTAAATTATTTTTCAGAAGTCTCGTGAGAGGGCTAAGTGGTTCATGGACAGCTTAAGATACTGTTTGAAATAGTTTAGTAACATTAGCTCAGTATAGAAAAAATAACACATATGTTCTATTTAATGTGTATCCTTTCTCCATTGGGCCCCACATAGGTTAGCTCCACAGAGGTACTATGCCAAAGCTCAGGATTTGAAGATCCTTACGCTTTAAAGAAAAGCTGCTCCCCATCTGAAAACCCCTTTGGAGCTTAGTCTGACTTCAATTAGACTACCAGTACTTTATCAAAGAAAGCATCTGAAGGATTAAAAAAGAGTGCATTGCATGCAAATTAGAAACAATACCTTCTGAGCACATCTGGGGCCTGGCAATCTTGTGAAAAATTATCTATAAAAATGAAGCGTGACTGTAGAGAGAACTTATCTGATGCTGATGCTTGTTGTCTAAATGCTGCAGTAATTGGACACATGCTTTAAAAGAAATATCTGATGTGTAATAGTATCTCACTAGATTAGATTAATGTGAATTCTTATCACTCTTCTGCTAATGAGAAGAACAGCTCTCTAGGGATTTGGTGGCCTTTCCTTCAATATGTAGTGAGCACTCCTTGTTAAAGAATTTATGGGCTTGCTTACTGCTAAGTAGCTGTGGGGCTGCAGTACGCAGCCCCTGATTATTTAGTCGCACCAAAGGTAACTTGCAATAGGCCCACTGTCACCCGGTTTCAGGTATTTTTGGTCTCCTACCAGAAACCTTATAGGGCCCCCCAAAGAGTCTCCAAATCAGCATTACGGTCACGTGCCCTGGCATGCCCTGAGCATGGGAACGCGATGGAGGGGAGCAAGGGTTACCAGGGGGTTTGTGCCGCTGTTTCTGATTGAGCTGAGCTTTCCAGCCGTTGCAGTTAATTTAGGATGTTAACTGGAAATTAAGTTACGATTTTTATTTTTTTTTTTGCTACAATGTTTCATATTCTGCGCTTTCAGACCTAGATGTTTATATACATTTTAGTAAAGCCAGACTAGACTATTCCACGAGGACAGGATACAAAGGGACCTTACCGAGGAGCTTGACATGTGGTGGATGAGGGATGCTAGCAGACACGTTTGAAAGCTAGTCCTTTTACTGAAAAAAGTAGCCTGTAGGTTAAATATAGTTAAAATCACCAAAGCTCATAATAGCGTATTACTAAAGGTAGCATAAAATGTAATTTGTTTCACACTGTATTTTAAGGATCAATGACAGTGAAAAGCATCTATCTTAAAGCTGCCATATTTAATATACAAGATGCTGGAGTGGTTAATACTCCACAACGAATTATAGATAGGAGATTTGCCCACTTGATAAAGGGTTTGTTTTGTCATGGCTTTGCATTTTGGTGTGAAATAAGCCTGATGTATGTTGCATTAGAGATGAAAGCCTGTGTACTCTCGATGAATGCCTTACCTCCTCTATTACCACCTGTTTATTCATCTTCAGTTTACCACTTCCATTGTGTATTTATTATGATGAAAAAAAGGAAACGTGGCTGTTAGATGCTATTTCAGCAACCCCATTGTGCTCACATTATTCAAGAAACCTAATAATCTACATGAACTAATTCTGACTCACTGATGGTCTGCTTCACTAAATCAGGGTGATTTTTTCTAGTGAATAATGGACGATGTAGTGTGCTAGTACCTTAATTAAAGAGAGCCTCTCTTAGTCTTGATCTCATTTTAATTTACAGGGTAATACTACAATAATATCACTAATGGAAGGTACATTAAAGGGCATCAAGTAGCATTAACTGTATTAAATTATGGCACTTGTGTTAATTAACTGCTGAAGCAAGATGGTCCTAACGGCTAGAAAGGTCGACTAATGCATAAATAAAGTCTTCTGGGATGGGAAACTAAGAGCAGACATTTTTCCCCTCGTCTGGCCTTGCTGCAGAGAATCAGAGGGTGTGCTGTGTGGTAACCTCGGGAAGGTTTCTCTCACTTTGCTGCCTGCAGAGGTGGCCTGGGCTGTCTGCGAGCTCTGCCTATCTTCGATCCTGGCAGTAAGCTGTGAGGCACAGCTCCCTTTTTTAACATTTTTTTTGTAGGAGAAGTTCACTAAAATGCTGATAATAATTCCTTTGAAGTCAAGCAAAAGGTTCCTAGCAGATTTTGGATCAGGCTGCTAAAGGTTTAACTGCGTTCATTCCAAGGTATTTTTGCTTTAACTGTTATATTGTCAGTGACGTGTACATTTATGCACTGTAAATTAACTGTAATTCGGGATGCTAGTAAAAAAACATTTCCCCAGTGGGTGACAGAATGACTAGCTGGCTAAAACAAAGGATCTTACTGCTTTTGGATGATTAGGTCTTGATCTAAGAGCCACCAGTTTCCTTCTGACACCAGAATATCCAGCCTCTGTACAATGTTATTAAGCCCTTTGGAATTTATTTTTATACTCTTCTCGCCTTGAAGCTTCTGTATTTAAGCCCCAGGGTTTTCTGACCCTGTCTCAGCTATGGTTGCAGTTCTAACAGCAATAGAAACCTCTAACTCGCAGTACACAAGTGAAAAGTATCCTCAGTTTTAACAGGTTTTGCTCTCACATTACCTCTTCTAAATTTAAATCCATCTCAGAATCCGAATAAATTGCTCTGAAGGAAAGCATGTTTGCTACTTAGGGGGTTGGGGCTATTTTGTCTTTTTAGTCAGGCTGCCCCCCTGCCAGCTGTGACCCCGAACCGCTCAGTATCGCTGTGGTGGATTTGGGGTGGGTGGGTGCCCTTCCTCTTAAAAAGAGCTGATCTGCCCCCCTGAGCCGGGAGTTTGTCCTGCAGCCTTCCGTGGGTGGACACACCGTGAAGGCTGGGTTGTACCAGGTTTCATCCTCTGGCTTATTCTACAGATCCATTCTACGGATGGATTAATTGGATTAATCTGTATGTTACTCTGGCATGCACTTGACAACGCTGTAATAATATCCCTCTGTAATTTACCCAAAAGCAGAACTTTGCCCTAGGGAAGTGGTAATATACAGAAGTGCTTTAGTTTTATTTATAATAGAAAATGTTTTCATTAATGTTCAGCTCAGAACCAGACCATCAATATGAAGATATGTAGGCTTCAAGCTTTTAAGGAGACAACTGAATACCATCCTTGTTTCTAGTATTTATTTATCGTATTTGAATACTCTTTGTTTTATGAGAACACTGGCATAAGCAGCTTGTTCTCCTTTGAGATTTTCACTAGTATTCAGAGTGAATCTAGCAGTTTCACCAATTAAATTATGAACTCATTAGAGAATAGGAAAGTAAAAGAAATGTATGTATTTAAGAGCATGTCAATTTATCTTTAACTCCCAAGAGCAATTAGCTTTTTTAATATATCTACTGTAATATGTCACTAAGGAAAATAGTCCTTCATTTTCTGTAAACAAATCTAGGATCATCAGGAACTGAAATAATTAAGTGGTCACTCTGTTTATTCACACATGAGCAGTCTCCAATGGTTTACTCAGTACAGGTGTCTTGGGTGGGTTTTACTCCTGCCCATGTTCAAATAATACTGGTCTCCACCCTCCATCCTGGTGACATAAGTCCTGTCCATCAGCTCAGAGTGGTCTCAGTCTTGTAGTGAGTGGAAGGGGAGCAGAGCATTAGAGTCTGGACGACTGACTAGGTCTGTAATTCTGCTATACCCTTTTGAAACTAGTGGGTTTAAATCACCAGGTTTTGCTCACCACCTTTGCTTATTAGCATTTGATCATCTTTTCTTGGCTCATTTTGCAAGATGTCAAGTATTTCCATACTGATTTCCCCCAGCTGTCTTTCAAGGAAGCTCAGTATCATGCAGGATCAGGGTGTTTGAGGAGAGGCACCAAGCCTTTTTGTAGTATAATTCATTTTGCAATTGAACATTAAAGGAGTAGAGATGAAACTCCTGGTGAAAGAAATAAGAATTTTTCTTTCTGTATTACTTTATATGCTGAAAAGCTATCCAAAGCCTTTCTGAATAAATTCAGTGATTCCAATATCTTGCAAAAACTTTCTTTCCTTTAAGCTTTTAATTTCAAAAGAGTTCAATTTCACGCAAACACTGAAATAAGCTTAAGGATCTCCTGGATCACATATACAAATGATTCCTGGCACAGGGATGTCCTTCAGGTTGAAGTTAAAGCTGGAGTGGTACAACATCATCTTAAAAGTTTAAAAATTTTCAACTATTTCACAAGTAACAGGAACTACCAACTTGTAGGGGTTTTTGTTTTGTTTTGTTTTTTAATTTAACATTCTGATCTCTTCCATGTGTACCAGCATAGTGAGATTGCCTAGTTAGTTTTGTCCATCTCAGTACCTAATTACACGTGTTTAGGAGCTGATTTTTCCTGGATACTTCTCACATGTGAAGTGCCTCAGAAGGTGGTAGTTGCACCCAGAATATCCAGAATACTCTCTTGACACAGGTGATGTTTCTCCTTCTCTATTGATCTTTTTTGTTAGTTGTAATAAATGAGCCATCATTCAGCTGTGATGCAGGGAAATATTTGAAACTGAGAGAGTTAACTTTGCTGCCTTTCCTCTTATTTCTCTCTAGTACAGTGCCACAGTAAATGCTGTGTATCCCTATATGTTATGAGAAGTATTGAATCAAGAGACCAGACCTGATACTAGTTTCAGATGCCATCCTGTAGATCACGATTAATTTCAGTGAAGTTACCTGTATTAAACCAATGAGTCTCAAATGCATTCACATAGGAGGAGTGAGGGAAAACAAGTGATGCAGAGGAAAGGAGGACAGAAGGAAGAAATGAAAGGAAGGAGGGAGGACAGAAGTAAGGAGGCTGTCCCAGCTTCTGTTTAAAAGAAGTGAGAAAAAAACCACACCTCAGTATTTTCATCCTCTCTCATCTTCATATAATAAGGCTGATGTAAAGCAGGACAGTTCTGCTAAGTCCAGTGATATGGTCAGACAGAGACATCTATTCAGAAAACTGGAAAGTGAATTGGTAAAGGTTAAGGTCTAATAGTCTCATTATGTGGGGTATGTGAGAACTCTTCCTCTCCTTCACTCTTCTGTCCATCTCTGGGATTAACGGGCCTCAGCAGTACTAGTGCACAAAGGGAATCATCATGGTTCTTACTTGATTGCAGCGGGCTGTAGTGCAAATGAGTTGGCACCAAAGATCCTCAGTAAAACAGAGGTAAAACATCTTGTTCACTGGGCTGAACAACAGGGTAAGTTTTCAACATGCTGTAATTCTGCTTTCATAAAATATAATCTTGTTCATGGAAAAGTAAGAAAAGAGCTGCAGAAAGAAATGGCAATGCTGTGAATTTAGCAGGCAGTCATATGGCCAGGGAAAAGGAGACGAGGTGTTATGCTGCGGGTAGCATTCCCAAGAGAAAGTCCGGCTGCTGACGCATTCAGGAAAGCATAATGTTGTCTGCAGCCCTTTGCAGGACAACGGGCTGAGTCCTGGTTAGATTCGTGGGACATGGTAGAAATGAAAGGATGCTGAATGGCAAGAGGCATCCTATTGACATTAGGAGGGAGCAGGAACTGGAGAGCTTCTTCATATACTACCACTCCTGTGTATGAGACCACCTTTCATTTTTGCAGCACACCAAGTCCTTGGAGCCTTAGGGTCTGTCTGTGAACAGCATGTGGTTGCTTACACAACAGTTCATCCAGACTTCTAAGCAAGTAGCAATTAATAAAAAGGAATGACTGGTATGACTGTATGCTGGAAATGCTGCCATGCTCTGGAGTAACATAGCTGTACTTCACTGATGATTGTCTTGACATTTCTGGGGTGATGACCACTGTTTTAAAATAAGCCTAAAAACAAACAAAAACAATTCAGAAAGAGGCTGATAATCCATAGCTTCATACTGTGGGTTAAGGCTGATCAGGTCTTAAGACGTACTATGGATAATGCAATACATATGGTACATGCACATGCCCATATCCCAGTGCTGGAGGGCAGTTTTCTAAAGTAATGCTCTTTCTTTGAACCTTGAGTCTATCCACTGACTTTGATGTTTGTGCAAATGTCAATAGTCGCCTGCTTCTTCCTTGTAAACTCCCTGGAAGATCTTGTGATTCTTTTCATTTTCACCCTTAAATCCGTTTCTATCTTTATGGGAGCTATGCAGAGTGTCTTTCCTCTCTGCCATGCAGTATACCCGCTTCTACCCTCTCTAGATGTGTGTTGGCCTGTAATATGAGCCAGTACTTGATACAGTAAGATTTATAAAGTACTTTGAAATACACTTAAGAAAGATAGGTAGAGAAGCACAATTATAATCTGTCCTCCCTGCACCATGACTCATAAAACAGGCATGTAACGGGAGTACTGGTACAAATGTTAATGACAACAATGCTGTCCCAATGACAGAGGGACATGGTGGTTCATGTTTAACTGCCATCAGTATTTCTGTTACACTGCATATTAAACCTATTAACAACCAAAAAGATAAAATTTGATTACAATAAGGATATAGACATTGAGATATGCGTCTTCACACTCAACTAATTAGTTGCCATTGACTGTTTTCACTTTGCTCGGTGACATGTGGTATATAAATCATTACAATATGTTAAATGCAAATGGTTGGTAATAGGGTAACCATCTGCTCACTGTTGGAAAGTTAGCAGAGGAATATAGTAAGCTGTACTTCTAATAACGATGCTAAACTCACATCCCTGAAATACCAAATATCTAAAAACAGCTGCCTCCACTAATGCCAACATTACTAATATGTCTCTTACCCTTTTCATTTTCAGAAGTAAACCACATATTGTAAGAGGTAATTTTGTTCTTCAGCATGAACTTGTCTTCAAGGCTAGAGTCTGTGAACCACCGTATCTCAGAGCCTGATCTTTTTCTTAGATTGCGTTGAGTGCTTTTGAACAGCCAATAAATAATCAGGCTGCCCACTCTTCTCGGGACATCTTTTCATCCACAAATATAATTAAACTCTCTTCCTCCCTTAGCCCCTGCTGCCAGGCCCTTTTTCAGGGATGACATTATTTTGTAAGTGATAGATAGTTGGCACATTGCTGTCTGGTAACGTATTATGCTAGAGACCGTCAAAGGGTGCCTTCCATCTAATAACCTCCCATGCCCTATGAGCGTTAAAGATCACCACTGCAAAGAGGGATCAATTATTTTGCCACAGACATGTATTATCAGGGGCTGTCACATACCTTCGTAATGAGCATTTCTGGATACCCAAGTGACAAAGTAATGCATTGGAAAATTAGTAGTGGGACAAGAGTGAAGGACTGCCTGCCAAAGTTGAGGCTGTGCCTTCAAGCTAGAGCAGCTCCTTCTCTCCTTACCCGTTCAGTCATCTGCTGGTCAGGGTCACTATCACAGTGCTGATGTGCTGGCTCCCCCATCAGTAATATATTGCATTATCACCTATCAGAGAGATTAATATGTTCCCATACTGAATTCCCAAGACATGGCTCTCAGCTTTAAAGAAGCTGAGGAATTAATTCGGCTCCCACTGTCTGAATGGAAAAGAAGTTTGTGATTTCATCAAAGTCAGATGCTAGTGCTGCTGTGGCTTCCTTAAGCCAAGCTGGGAGGGAGGGGTTGGTGTTTGTTTGGGGGGTTACATCTGGCACGGCGGTGCCTGATTTAAGATGGTGCTTCCAGGGAAGCACCTGCAGGGGAAGAGGCTGCAGGAGAGCTCATTAGCCTGGCGGTTTCTCAGCCCCGGGATGAATTACAGAATAAGATGCTTGCTCTACAGGGTCTCAGAAACCTGCGGCTTTGTGTAGGTGTGCTGTCCTGCAAAGCTTTCCAAGTTTAAAAAAATGTTACAGGGAGACGTTTTTGTGCTAACATCTTTTCCTTTGTTGCCTTGCAAGAAAAGAAGCGCTGGCTGAAGGCTGCACACATTTGGTGACTCCATTTTGATTCACAGTGAACACTTGCCTGTTTCAAAATGGGGTGTCTGCACTTTAAAGTTAACTGGAGCATTTATAGACAGAGCTGGTGTGATGAGCAGCACTTTATAATACCTCAAAGGCATGGTGCCAGAGCTGGGAATTTGATAAGCTGGGGTCCTGAATTGGATTCCAGCAATGGTCACAAGTTTTAGGAAGCTCTCATTTGAAATTGCAAGCAGGGGAAAAACAGGATTCTTTCTCTTTAATTGCATTAGTTTTATTGAACTGAAGCATTGCTTCAGTTCCCAGAACACTTTATATATATTTTAATGCAAGTTACCAGAGACAGAATGGTTGCAGGACTGTTTATTGTTTCTGACTTTTATATTTGGTAAAACTGATTTTACTCATTTTCCCATTTAACTCTCTCGTGCATTAAGAATCTTTAGACTTTGCGATGGTGTTTACTGAAGTTGTCATAAACATAGCAATTTTAACTTCTTTGATTTGGTAATGCTTCTGTAGTGCTTTTGTTTAGGCCTGTTCAGAAAAGCCAGGCCAAGCCGCGTGAACGTGAACTGGAGTCCAGGAACCTCTGGTAGCCTTTTGTGCAGGAGAGGGAACATGAAATTCATTCCCTTGGTAGCTGATCCTTTAGGTTTTGTTTGATGTATGCTGCTAGTGTCAAATGCCCAAGGCTTCCCATCTGTTGTTTTGGGGGAGAGGGAGGGTCATTTAAGAGGTTTGGGGTTTTTTAACCTTACTTACCTTGGCTGTATTTTTATAGCGTCATCACATTTTAATTGGCTCTAGATCTTCTCATTGTATTTATTGAACTGTGGGCCGCTTCTTCCCTTACTTAGAGCTAGGGGTGTTGATTTTGCCATGTAAGCACAACCAGGAATTGACTTGAAAAAAAAAACATTTCAAAAAATTACCATTCCTGCCCCCCAGTTAGAGCACAGCAGGTCGCGCAACCTTCTGCACCTCCGGGGGAGCGGAGCCGGCGGGAAGAGGGTGCAGCGATGGCAGTGGGGACAGGGGACAGAGCTGCAATATGAGAAGGCGTCTGTTTTGTCAGTGACCCACTTTGGGAAATCCTCCTTTCCTCCTCCCACACCCTGCATACCTCCAGCTGCTCATTTCTCACTTTCTTCGCTTCTCTTTTTGGTGATCATCACTCCTTCAGTTGTATCGCATGGGGAGTCGCTGTCCGTGTGTCTCAAAGAAGGAATGGAAACCTTCAGCAAACAATTTACAATGAAAAAGTAAACCTATTACACTTTGTCAATGCAGAAAATCTAACATTTCATTTAACAAGCTTCATTAAAGATACTGTGCTTATGGAACCATGCCTCCCTTCCTTTGAATGCCCCTGAAATAATTCTTCTAGCAGGACAGCAAAACAGCAAGGAGCCAGTTACATTTTTAATCACTTGTGTCCCATAGGAATTGCAGTCTGCCAGCAAGGGCAGCTCCTTCCCCTCTGCAACACAGGAGAAGAATTAAAAGACGGGAAGCTGTGGTTCCAGAGTGGTGTGTTATAGTTATTAATGAGCTAAAGATCAAACAATCTGAGTGTTATTAACTGCTAATATTCTGCTACTGAAAATGTTTAACCCAATCCACAAGCTAGATCGGGGGGGGGGGGCGCGGAAAGGCTTCATCCCCCTTTTCCATTTGTTTTTTTCCTGAATGGTGAATGGGGAGTCGAGAAACAGTTGGATGAAAGGAATAGGGAAAAGTAAGATAACATTTAATTTCTCCTTTACTGTACATATCTCAAAAGAAATTTTGAACAGTGTAGAATCCTTACACACCCAAACCAGTTTGCATCATTTTACCTTCTCATCAGGTAGATCAGTTAGTCACTGCAGAATTAACCCTCAACATGGCAATTCTTTCCGAGGTTTGTCCTTTCAGGTGGATGACAGCAACAGCCTCAGTTCTGACGTGTACAAATATCTCATGGTTTAGACTTGATGTCTTAAAATATACATCTGGACTTTTTTTTTTTTACAGATATAGGGTAACTATACTGAGAGATTGGATTCTGAAATCTCTCTTCATTTCAGTGGCTACTTTTGGAGACTAATGCAGACTTGGAATTTTGTGGTCTATACGTTTGTTTGTCTGTTAATGCTTCATAAAATGTACATGCTTTAAATAGGAGAGATGCAGGAGAGTGATACCACCAGAATGACAAAGGGTTATGTGTCTTGATTCCAAAAGCAGGTGAAGTATATACTTTTAACGTAGTTCATTGGTTTCCTCACTGTACAGTCATACCCAGGTTTTGACTAACAAATGCACAGCTAGTGTGTGGCTGACGTTCAGCCTGCCTGTGAATTGTGGAGAGGAGATACGTATGCTCTAAAGCCTTCATACAAAGAGCATCATGTTAGGTGTTTGGAGGCATTTGGCATTTAAAGTGAAACCACCTAAAGGTGGTTTAGTGCTGGCTGTTGGAAAAAATGGGGGATTTTGTAAATTTTGGCTGTGTTTTATTACACCAGGACTTTTGAAAAATCTCTTGCACATATTAGGACCACCAAAAAAAGGGCTTCCTCCCAAAGAAAAGGTTCTGCAATTTAAAATGGGCTGAGTGCATGCTGTAACAGGAGAGAGGTCTTTTGGAGTGTTGTGCAAATGTTGCTGCAATGCAAACACAATTGATAGCACATAAAGTCCAGTCTCAATGCCCTGTATACAGGAGCTTCCTCCTAATTCCTAACACATAAAATGTGTACTTTTTTATATCCTCATAAGCTTAGCACATTTTAAAAAGAAACTAGGTTTGAAAATTCAGCTGCTATAACTCCATTAGGCAAACAGGAAAGGGAAAGAATTGCCATGAAGCGTAGGGGAGACTTCATCCTAAGAGACTTGTAGGCAGCAGCCCAGGGCACTTGTCCTGCCTCACAGCTGTGGGAGCGGGTGCCGATAACACTGAGAGGGGGGCAGCTGTTTTGTCACGGGTGTTATCGGAGTTGGCATTCTGCAGTGCATGCATCTCAAGAGAAGCCTGTTACAGACTAAAACTTTTTCTCCTTATTTCCTTTCTTTATCTTCAGAGGTAGGTCAGCATCTGAAAACCCAGAGATTATCCTGGAGGGGTGAAACTGAGACAAAACACAGGAGTGATCTGCATAGGAAAAAAAAAAGGAATAAAAACGTATTCTGAAAGCTACGTTCAACTTCTGTTACAAGAAGCTTGGACAGGTGCCAGAAGCTTGTTCCCTTTGTGACATGATTATACGGCCGCTAAGTCATTTGGTTCAGTCAATTTTCTGTATATCATGATAAATCTGTATATAGCAGAAAATACACAAAGTTCTGCCCTTTTCATCTCCTGAGGTTTTCTGCCCAATGTGAAAGCAGAGAACACCTTTAACAAGATCTGGGGGCACTTCTGAGTCCTGTGTAATGCTCCCCTCCTGGCTTGTATAGGTCAATGGGAGAAGATGCTGAGCAGGCATGAGAATAGATGAGGAAAGACGATGAGCAATAATGGTGGGGACAGGAGGTCATAACTGCTGTGGGCACCATCCTAAATCCCAGTGGAGCTGTCTCTTTCCTTCTCCTCTGCAACTCTCTCAGTGTCTGAGAAAGAGAACACAGCGCTAAAACATACCAGAAACAAACACTAACTCCTTCATCCCCAGAAGTACTGCTTATGAAAATATTTCCTAATAAAGTGGCCATTATTCTTTTCTTCTTGGTTTTTTATTTGCATAATTCAGGAGGTTTCTGATAATTATGCCCAAGTTCATTAAGGATAAAGCTCTGTGTCATGCAGGAGTTCTTGTTAGGATCCTCTCAGGGCACCTTGTCTCTTCCTACTTGTCAGGTCTTCAGGACAAATCCCTCTTCTTTTCAATGGACGGCAACTCTCTGTCAGTGTGCAAACAAAAACCAATTCATTTTGAACAGCGGTCTCCTTAAGTCCATGCCCTGAAGAATGCTTTAACACAAGGAAGCTGTTGTTCACCATCTGACTGTCCGAGCCCCAAACAGGATCCTGTCCAATCTTGCTAGATCTGTTCCTTGTAATAAGCTGCTGCTTGAGACATAGATGCTGCTAGACATCCCTGTAGTAATGACTTCCCCCGCCCCCCCCCCCACAAATCTAGGTTCATTACCTGCTTCTATTAGTTCCCTAGTATTGTTCATAGAGCTATGTATTATATTTATTTTATATATATATATATGCGTACATTTTACTTCCAGATTAGCTCAAACATTCTTTGAGAACAGAAACAGCCTGTACATTTTCCATTGGAGTTTGAGGCTGAGGAAGCCTGCTTGACATTTCAGGGACAACTGAAAAGTTTGTATAGGATTTTAAAAGCTATATTACGCAAGATGGAATTGCAAAGGTTTGTTCTTCAGTATAAACATATACTGATTGTTTTTGTCAGCAGTATTTCACAATTTGCTTTCCTCTATGACAGTCTTACATTATTCATAACTTGCAATCTATTCCTTAAATTTTCAGTTATAAGAGTTTCCTGGTGGGGGTCACAGAATATGAAGGGAAGTATTGATCTGAAACATTTGAAATATAAATGAAGTTGTTTAGTTCTTCTGGTACATGGAATATTATAGTCACTGGATCAGATTCGACCTCCCAGCATGTCTGTTTTCGTAGACAACAAAAATATGTTCCCGACCCCTCAGTGGACAGTGCAGCTCAGCTCTAGCCTCTGTCTGAACATCTTTGATTTACCCAGTATTCGTTAAAAACAAACATGAAAAATAAATGTTTCAGTGCAGCTGAAGGCCAAAAGTGATCACTATTTTATTCTAGTCTGGCATTAGGTCAGAATCTTAAGACTGCTTTGAAACTACCAGCCCTTTGTCACTTAAGCTTATGGAATAATATCAAAGCAGTATCGTCAACCCCATTTCACAGAGAAAGACATACACAAAGTCTGTTGTCCCACGTCATGTGAGTTTGGGGCTAGGGCAAGTATTAAACCCCGTGGCAGACCTGTTTTGGCACTGGGGGAAAACCAGTCAGCGTTGGTGGTACTGCGACGGGCAGGCATATGTGCACGTCCACACGTGTCTCCTGCTTGCTGCTCCAAGGCCAATGCCAGAAGCCAGGTCTCCTCTCCCTTTCCCCATCTGAGGTCTAAGAGCTCCTTTTCAGCTGCCTCTGACAAGTGAATAGCATTGCCTAGCTGTGGCCACCCACCTCTGAGAAGACCAGGTCATCCATTAGGAGTCATACCCACTGACCATCTATTAATTTACTCCTATTCATTTTTTTGGTAAAAAGCTAGTAAATTTGACCCATGATATCATCTATGTATCTCAAGCTTTCTAATACTAACGAGCATTTGTAATTTTCCCATCTTTGTATAATTCCACTGACTTTAATAAAACATAATAAAGTGTTTGCAGAATCTAGCCAATTTAATGGTTTCAAGATAACAGTAAGTAGTGTCTATAATTAAACAGTAATCATACGGTATTTTTGAAAAAGAAAACAAGCTTTCTCTATGCTAAGTCAGCAACTGAAATACAGTAGGTGAAATAAGAATTGTTTTCCCAAATTAAAAAGAAAAGATACAGTTAGAACTTCATTTCCTGAACTGTTTAAAATTAGTCCCAGCAAATAATTTCATTGTGCTGTGGTGTTATACCAACAGGGCTAGAGATAAGCTGACTCAATAGCTCTTTTTCAGTATCTAAGTTAGCTATAGGATGGTAAGTTGCTTTTGGCATACTTCAAACACTATGCACAGACACAAACTGCTCACTTTTCATCTAGTTTTCTTCAGCAAAAATGAAGTATAAATTATTCACAGAAGAAACTTCTGTCAGGGATGGCTAAAAGTATCTTCAGAATTCAACCCACATTAATAAATACTTTTGAATAATTTTTTTGAAAACTCAAAAGAGGCACGATTTTTCCTTTGGAAATATTTTTGTTCAAAAAATTGCCAAAATAATTTCTAAAAAGGGATTTAAAGCCTGAAAATAAAACTACACATTTCATTTGACATAAATTGCTTTTTCCCCCCAGTTTTTTTTCAGTTCAGTCAGTGAACTGAAAAAATGAATTATTTGCACAGCTCTACTGGCAAATAATTCTTATCATAATAATTCCAGAGGGAATTATTCTGTGACAAGGAGCTTATATTGTATGGAATTTAAAAGTTAAAAAATTGAGGCTAGCATGATAAACAACAAGAAATGTTCTGTTCAGTTTTCTCACTTTTCTCTTTCAAATTATGACCTCCAATCGAGATGAAAAACTTAAAGAGAAAAAGGAAAAAAGAGAAACAAAAAAAGATCTGTGTATTTTAAAGTGGATTTGGAGTATCTGTTTTGGTAATAAGAAGAAGCCAATTCCCAGTTATTTTAGATGGAGCCATGAGGCCTAAGCGTTTTGAAAATCAACCCTAATGAAACGCAAGAAAACACCAGAACAAAACCACTTTTGAAATATTTAGTCAGCTTCGTTTGCTCTGAGCAGTTCATTATGCACCCTCGACTTTGATAGTTTATTCATGAATACCTCAGAACACACTCCAGAAAAGAATATAGCTGCCTCGTGCCGTATAGTTATCCCTAAAGTTCAAGTTCAGCAACATGATTTTTCGAAAGAGATCAATTAACCTGCCCTTGTAGAAAGTGCATTCTGCTCCTCAGCCTCTCTGAGAAGCATCAAACGGAGGCGCCGCCAGGACCCGGCAGAGAACAACGGCCGGACGCCGGCGCTCGCGCGCGCAGCACCTGCCCGGTGCTTCCCTCTTTCTGGTAACGATGGCAGCGCTGCAGAGGGAGAGAGGCGATTCAAAGTCCTTAAACTCAGGTAACACCTAGAAGTAATATCAGCACTAACCAGCAGAACAGCAAAACACTGGGGGGGAACAGCCGGACACAGTTTACCTGTGCAAAAAGGCCCTTCAGAGCGGTTGCAGCGATGATTCATGGGCAGTGGCTTCTGTGCAGACAAGGAGCAAGGTATAAGCGTGAAAAGAGGAATATTAAGCTAGTTCTCAGAATCAAGTGTTAGGTTTGGGCTAGGCTGTATACTCACAATTCAAAAATATTTTACGTATTTATCATTTAAAAATATCTACCAAGAGGACAGGCCACTAAATCATTTGCCAAAAGTTTTCATGTCTGGATTCTCAGGATTCTTGAAAGAGAACAACCTGAATTACATTTCTGCTACGCCCTCACTTATCCCAGTGGTTTTCCTAAATTTCCAGTCAGTGCCTAGACATCTTATGATGATATTGGAAATTAAAGTGTGCTTTTATCAACAGTTCTTTACCTTTCCCCCACACATCTCCTGTAAAACAAGACAGATAAAAGAAAGGAAATCTGATTTTGAAGTACCTATCTTTTTAAAGCACTTAAGTCCTGGGCTTTTCAGGGCCTGTTAGGTTGTGTGCAACTGTATTTGTTAACAGAACTTATCTGGAACGAGAACTCAGCCTTTGTTCTTTATGTGTGCTTTGTTGCTGGTTGTGCATATTGGGGTTACACCTGGAGCAAAAGGTGGCCAAAATATGTAGAAAAAAAACCCAAGAAAATGTTCAATATTCCTTTTCTCTTTGGAGAAAAGTCTGGCTTCTTTCTGGCAGTTTTCAAAGAGAGGTAAGTGGGGTCTCCTGATCAACTGCCCAAAGCCTTCCTGCTGTCTCCTACCCATTGCTCCGACTCCATTTCCCTGGCACATCCCGCATGGCTCCAGCCGCTGCAGGAGCCTGCCCAGCCAGGTGTTTCACAGGAGCCACCGGTTGAACCAGCCGCTCTGACAGGGTTAGACAACCTCCGTAAACGATTCTGCTTTGCATTTGCTTTTCTCTGAATTATGACTCATTTTCTTCTTGGAAACAAATCTTTCCCTGGCCTCTGTGTTTGTCTGGAAGGGAGGCGGAAGTCTCCTCAGGGCTTTGTTTGATGTGTAAAATCCTCTCACCTACAGGCACAAGTTTAACAAGAGGGCCTAAAACCAGAGCTGGTCACAGCAGATGCCTATCAGAGAATGAGCAGTGGAGAAGGTTCCTCACTACATCCTGATACCAGGACCCACAGAAAGGCCTTTCCCATTACTGACTGCAGTAGGAACAGGGCCAAGCTATTCATTGCCGTAAAGCTATCAGAGAGGTCTGACTTTTTCGAGTGAAAGCTGGTGTCCAAGAGTAGCCATATGTGGGGTGGGCTATTCTGCACCTCTTCTGCGCCTACGTGCAGGGATCCCGCCCTAACGGCTGCTGCAGCTGCCCGGGGGGCCCGTCCTCGCTGGTGCAAAGGGACACCCAGCGAGGACAGTGGCGGCGGCGTGCTCCTGCACTGAGTTAGGGCTTACATCGACTGCTCCTCCCAGGAATATTTCTCAGAGTAGCACAAGGCATATTTTCTCTCCCTTGGAAGCAACCCGTTACAGCCCATACCCCGCTCTTCTGTATACACCGACCCTGCAGCAGTAACTACTAGGAGCACATTCGAGCCTTCAGATGAGTCCATAGGAGGTCTCTTAAACAGAAATGCTTTAAAATCTTTTGAAAAGAGCAGCAGCTGTACTGCTTCACAGAACTGGTTTCCCTGGTGTCAAATTCTGCATGCACCACAGATATTTTTATGCTGCTTTTCTCTATTATAGTCCTCAAAAAGTTATCGAAATCAGTATGAAATTAACCTTGCTTGTTTCTCAAGTAGCAGAAACGTTGCTCCCATGACAATGGCTCATGAAAATACTTTATTCCCTACTGTGACACAATAGGTGCTACATCCTGAGTCTTTCTCTAAGCTTAAAGTAAAGATATTTCTGCTTTGGCGAGGTCTGTCCAACATTAATCACGGGCACAAATTCGTAACAGCTCACTTGGGCTATCGCTGCATGCAAGAATAAAATTTTTCCCATTGCAGAGAGTTAAGTAACATTTTTGAATGATATTGTAAGCATGTCCACTTGGATGGTAATTTAATGACCACAATTTTAGACCTCCCACACAACAAATTGTTCCTTTTCAGTGTTGTGCTGGGAAAAAGAATTCAGGGTACCAGCTGGCAGCTGATACTGTGAAATACTACTTACAAATAAAGACAGGAAGTTTGGTGCAATTGCTAGCATCTTAGAGCAGCTTTCTTGGGATTGCTGCTGAGCAGATGTAAGACTGGTATTAATTAAATTAAACCCAGAAAAATTGGTCTCTCAATAAACTTAAAAGTGGTGATGCACATTAACACAATGCCAGGAATTTCAAATCTGATGTGCAGATTTGTATCCGGAGAAAAGAGAAAAGAGAAGAAACAGTGACTCCTAAAGACTTTCTAACTTTCGTTTTTAAATTTGTAAGCTATGAAACGTTGCCGTGATACATTGCGGCACCTTTCATCTGAGGTTTGTGTGTCACGTTCTTAACGATCTAGCAGGTTGTGGTACAGACTTTTACAACTGCTGTGATATAGTGGTTAAATGCTGCCTGGTGGTATTATAGTGATTAAAATAGAAGGTGTATCTAGGGTATCTGTTGGTGTGTATTGTCTTGCTGATAATGACTTATTGCCCAATGGATGGAGGGCAAACTAAGGCTGGCTAAGCAGGACATTGGATAGCAGCAAAAAAATTTAAAATAAAAACTTTGCTTCCTTAATATCCTAATGGCAATGAGCAGTAGCCAAATCTCAGCCAGTGTGCCCCTTAACTTTTTTGCACCATCAGACAGACAATGACAAGGTACTGCCAAACAGATTGCATTATTCCAGCTGGTGGAGGGAGAGCTGCATTCTTGTCCCAGTAGCCCTTCTCTCTCTGATGTATAACAGCATAAGCAGCTGAGGAGATGTTTCGTTTTTACCCTCTCCTAGTTTTTCTTGATATTTAAAAAAACAATTAAAACACGTGTGATAAATCATGACAGCTCAGAACACCTGAACTGCATAGTACCTCTGCAACACATGTGCTTCCCACTCTCCCATCCCATCAATGTATGCAAGAGATAGATTGTTACGTGAAGTACAGCAACTTAGTAGGTGAGACCAAGTGATTCCAGTGAGAAAGAAGGGAAATTTCTAGTGGGAAGAAGGGAAAAGAGAGATTAATTGTAACACTGAGGTACTTAGAGTTTACTTCTGCTGCTTTTTCTCCATTCTTCAGTGGTAGTCTGGGAATCTACCAAAACAATCACTAGTGTTAAATGATCAGTTAGTAGCACTGGAAGAAATAGTCATTGTTCATCTTCACCTTAGCAAGAGCTTTTGCTTCCTCTCTGGGAGAGACATGAGTGCCATGGTCCCCAGTTTTGGAATCCTTCAGGTAGATAATAAAAGCTTCCTATTTCTGAGGTTAAAGATTAGACCAAAACAGATGCATGTGAACAATGTAAAATACCAGCATCCTACCTTCTCAGCAGTCGTGTCCCTAGAAGCACATCACACCTGGGCTCCTTATCCTCCACTGACGCCCAGTTTCTATCCCATGCTTGTTCAAGATCTCGGGCCTGCCATTTACAATGATAAAAAGATTATCTGCCATTATCTAAAAATACAGCCACTAAGCCTAGGCCAATATGAATGAAAGCTGGAAACAATAGGCCACGTTTCAGACAGTGTGAACTAACATAATTTCATTGATTCTAGTGGAGCCAGATGGATTTACATCAGCTAAGAATCTGGCAAACTGTGTTCATGGATGAAATTATTTGTGGAACATGCTGCTGGCAAACTCTAGCAGATTTTATAGCCGCTCTCTTTATTGACACATTTCCATGAAAACTAGTATCTCTGAAGAAAAAGCAAAAATGAGTATTTGGGAAGGGGATGGAAGTTAGTTCTCTACAGCAGCTAGCAGCAGCTATATTTTCAGACAGATTTATTTCAGCTTTAGCACTTAGAGAATGTGAAATGAAAATTAGAAAAAGCATTTGGCCATTCCACTTGGCTGGGTATATGTAAGTATTTAATATTAAGGATAGGTATTTTTAATGCGGTAAACTGAAATAACTCGCACTCAGAATTAGCTGTTCTGTTCTACTAGGTATAAGCATCGTTGGATTATTTTTAGTCTTTGGACCTAAGAGACTGAAGTAAATCTGAAAATTTTCAGATCTATTGCTCTGTAACATAACGTTTTTTATCTAGCCAAGAAATCAGAACAGTTTCAAATGCTTAAATACTGAGGTGTTTGTAAGAGATTTAATAGGTTACTGCCTCCTCCTTTCTCTGTTTGAGTTCTGAGTGTTGCTGATCTAGCCTGTAAACATTTTCAGTTGCCTCTGTTTGTTTGGAAGGATGTCGTCTAGTAAACTGCCGCATTTCAGAAACACGGTTTATTTGGCAAGGTAAGGTTGCCTGTGGCCCTCTGTCTAAGAGGGGCAGGGGGAAAGGAGCGGTGAAGCCAAAAGGACCTGCCCCACTAACGTTTGGCTTCAAAAGGAAGACAGTGTGCATCTATCAGACAACATACTAATCGGATACAGATTGAGGTATAAATCGATTAATAGGGATCCTGTAATTCTTGTTTGTATTGACCAGCATTTAACTTGACAGTAGTTCCCATTTAAATAATCAGAATATATAGAAATGTTTACTAGCGTGTGAATACAATAAATCTTATAAACATGTTAATATTTAAATTTAGCACTTGTGTACTCTTATTGTTGGGCTGGCTTAGTGCAAACAGTGGGCAATTCCATGCCCTGCACGCTTTCTGTGAGTCTTGGAAAGTCCTCGCTCCTGAGGGAGAGGAATTATGCTGCCCTTTTGGACTTTGTTTTCTTTTTTAATTTCAAGCTCTCCAAACTGCTTGGAAGTAGGCCACTGAGAAAGCAAAGCAAACGTGCTCTCTGTGCCTGGGTTTTGCTGTTCCCCACCAGATATATTATATTCATCTGAGGGAGAATAAGAAGCTATTTTCCCCAATTTTCCATACTGCCTCTGGGAATCTAATTCAATTTCCTCCCAAATTTAGCAGCAAAAACTAAACAGTAAAGAATAAAGTTGAAAAGGCTTCTGTAAATCTCTGGATTCTAAGGTAGAAAGGTGCAGCAGGATTACTGAGAGCAGGTTAAACTTCTTTTCTAGCCACAAAGCTACTTACAGATTTAAGAAGCTTAAAAACCTGATCCGACATTAGTCCTTGCTTTGCAAATGAAAGAATAATATATCTACCTGTACAAAGTTATATTTGTTATTATTGAATTTTTTTATCCTTTTTTATTGATGTAGCCCCATTCCACAAAGAAATCTGGGGTTTTTTTGTGGGAGATTATGATGTATTAGATAAATTCGGGGAAAGGCACAGCGAAGAAGATTGGTAACCAAATGTGTTTCCAAAAATAAACAAATGAAAGAAAGGACTCACATTTCTTTACTCTCACTACAGTGGCTACATTTTACCAGCAGACCACAGGGGTCTTATTCATAATTTCCAGAAAAAGATGTAGTGCCTTTTTTGGACTTGGATTCCGTACAGCAACGTGGACCTGAGATATTCATATGGCTCAAAAAATACCGAATAAAAACTAGAATTTACTTTTCTGCTTCACGTGAGCTGAAACATTTGTTCAGCAGACCTACTTGCAGCCAGCAACCCATGCCATTTTCTGATTGCCAGCTGTCCTTAGTTTTTTTGACCCTTTTAGCTCAGAACTTCTTCAGACGGGTAGTTCCTGCAGTGAGCACTGGTAGCCTAGATTGCAGTAATTATCTTGTTACCTCTTTTATGTGTGTGTTCTCACTGTCTGTTCCATCCTCGCAGAAATAAATTGGCCAGCAATCATTTTATTTCTTCACAATAGTGTCCTTTATACTTGTTTTCATCCCCACAAAACCTGCTTCAATAGTAAAGCTGTGTAGACATCTATTAAGCTTTGGAAATTAGGATAGGGACCAGCATGGTTTTTTTGACATGACATGGAAAAATCCTATGATATAATGAATAATATCAGCAGATGTGACGTTTCTGAGACTGTGAGCCTCTATGAAAAGATGTTCCACTTGTTAGAGAGATTTAAAGGAAAAACAGACTTATCTAAGTATTTTCATGATGTTTACCTTGTACACTAAATGGTACAAGAGTTTTGTCACTTACCTGTACAGACAGTTTCTCAAATTACGATGAATTTGTCTCAAAGTGTCAAAAAAAATTAAAAAAAAAAAAGAAAGATATAAAACCTTAAAAATTAATGATTCAGATGCAAAGCTGATTTTATCAAATATTTCATGGTATATTTTAAAGGTATTTATATTTTAACTTTTGCTTTCTTGATCTACATCTCTTCCTCCTTCATGGCTGAAGCATCACTTAAAATGTATTTGCAACGTGGAATTTTCATCTTTAGCTACATTTTAATAGAAAACTGAATCTCACTGGTGAAGCTGCCTCAAGGTCATTAGTAAGCTTGAGAGGCATAAAGTAGATGACAGCCTTAACATGTTTGATGTTGTGCTAAACACAGCCGAGTCCTTTAGGACAACTGTAACAAGGTGCTGGAAGTAGTTGCTAGCATTGGGGCAAGCTGACTAAGGCTCCTAACGCTGCTAACAGTGTTCTAAAATGCCTAACTAAAACCGTGCGGGATGGTCTCTTACGTGTGTGTGCACCACATTGTGTGGGCAGTAATGTGAAGAGCAAACACGCCGACGCTGTGCAAGTTCAGGCTTTGCTTACCTGGGAGCAGAGAGCTGACCCGTGGCATGTAAAAGTGAAGAGCCCATGCAGAGGGCTTACAAGCTGGTTTTAAGTTGATTTTCTAAACTTTGGCGATGACCTAGAATGATCCAAAGGTGTATCTAAGTGAGGAACATATGGCTAGTCATTAAAAATGGATCAAAGAGCTTCTCTTGCCTTTCTTTCTCATGAATGATCTCTTCAACATAAATGATCCCCTCATGTGACCCCCAGTCTGTTGGTTGGCACTCACATGCAAGAGCATCAGCACGCTATTAGCAATTACCTTAGTGATATTTACAGCATTTTAATGTCAGTTGTCTGTACGTAAATAGAGCCTGTGAGGAACACAGCGTGCCGGGGGCTCCTGCTCCCACTACAACAGCACTGCTCCTTCAACACGCCAGAGTGCTTCCTGCGCCTTATGTAACTGCCAAAAATATCATTTCAATTGCTTTATGACAAAATAATGAGTCTGTCAAAGATGAGTGGTCAGAAAAACAAATTTGTTCTCCCACACAATTAGAGTTTATAGCGTTGGACAGCAATATCAATCTCCAGCGATTCGAAATTGAATTTGCACGTTGGAGGGAAATGTGTTCTTGCGTGTGCTGTAACCAGGCTGCTTAGCAGGAAACGTCCTCGCAGGTTGAACTGGAAAGATGGATATCAGCTGAGCTGTGGAAACATCAGGATGGCAGTTTCCAAACGCAGACAAGTGTTGTGGGGACATGGCATTCACTTTCACAAGCTCAGCACTGACAGAGCCGCTCCCACAACGATCAACAAAAAAAAGTCTGGAAAAACTGTGACCAGATATAACAGATACAGGCAGACAACTGTTCCCTTCAGGTAGAAAGCTGTTTCAAGGCCTGCATCTCCCCGTATGTAACCTAATTGCTCATGGAATTGTTGGTATTTATAATCATGGACTTCAGGCATTCTTTGTAAAGACATACAAGGCATTAGACCTCAGCAATGCCATGTATGGTGAGCGTATACTGTATCTCAGAACTACACTTGCCCTTAACGTTTGCTTTATCCTTACAAGGGAGTTTGCCCTTAGGCTGTTTGCCAGTGCAGTGCAAAGGCTGCAGCATACATCCTTGTACATTTGCCATACCTTAACCTGTATTCTCAAACCTGCTCTAGTTTATTACAGCTCCCTCAATCATCCCTTCTCAGTACACATGCAAACCCACTTGACGTGCCAAGCAGCTGCTACCTACCCACTGCTACCCAGTAATTGCATTTCTGGGCATGTGTACGTAATACCTTGTAAAGCACTTTGACTTTTTTCTTCGATTTCAAGAAACTATATAGGCATGAAATATTGTCGTCTGGAACTCAGCACACAGGATGTGGAAGCAGTTTTTTAGGTTTTCAGAACTTCTCCGTTCTTACACATGCAGCCAAAGCGACAACATTCTTGTAATGGAAGTGTCTACAAGGGCTATACGAAATGTTGTGTTTAATGTGCTTTGTATGTAAATCTAATTAATCCATTTGTTACTATCTCCGATTTAAAGCAGTAACAGCTAGGAACAGCCTTTCAAAGTGTTTAAAGAAATTACAAATGGTACCTAGGCTTTTCAGTAATAATTTATCATCATGGATATTCACATAAGGTACCAAAATACTTCCTTATCTCTGGAACAGAAAAGAAAGGTAATCTTCCTTAAAAAAGAGACAAGACAGATGAATGACTCTGAACTTGGGCAGTCTTCCGTAGGAAGCTGATGTTCACATCCTGACAGTGATCTGATAGGAGCCCAAGTCAGCTACCAGATCAGTGGTGCTCAGCTGATTCACAGTTATCTGAAATGCCTAAGGTCCAGGCTCTGCTGCTTTGTTTTCACACTGCTCACAATCCAGTATATCTCATCGCAAGAGTAGTTCTCTCATGGTCCGTCTGGATGGTACTTTTACCTAAATATTCTTCTTTCTGTAACCTTAAATATTTCAATTTTCCTTACTGCTTATCCTGCAAATAGAAGTAGCTTTTTATTGTACTCTAGTCATCTCTCAGCCCCGTTACACACATTTACCTCTTTCATTCATCCAGAGAAGTCTGTCCCTCAAGCACAACAGGCATTTCTCTTCTTTGCAGAAGTCTCTGAGATTGTCCATATATACACTCTGATGAGGTCCCTGGGACAGATTGCCTAATTCCTAGTGCAGCCTTCCTAAAAAAACAGAAGTATACAAAATACTACTTCCCTGTTTCAGTAAAAATGTCTCTCCACATACAGCACAGAATTTGGTATTGGCTTGTTTTTCCCCAGACACGGTACCCTCCAACTTGTGTTCAGTTTGCTTTCCACAGATGCTTTTTGTTCTCTTTCAGTTTTAGCACTGTCTGAATTTTACACTCATTCAGTATTCAGCTACGTCCTTGGTTTGCTGTGGAAATCATGATTAATCTCTCTAAGATCTGTGAAGTGACCTCAGCAAAAAATTGGTGCAAGTGAGAGGAGAATCAGAGCCTCTGTGGTTCAGTCCTCTGAATGTCTTTTTTCTGCTTATGCTTCTGCTCTTTTACTCTCTATGTATAGTTACTGACACCAACAAGAACTCCAGTTTAATCTCTTCAGATTTCATTAATGTACAGATTTTTTCATACTTGTATAACACTAATGATCATAAATCAAGCCCAACATTTATGTTGTCTGTACACTAAGAAGGTAAAGGTAATGGTTTTTGCCACACATTATATCTGACCTTTTGTGGTTTGGGTTTTTTTTTTTAAACATTTCTTTTTGTGCCCACTTTAACTAGCCCTCATTAACTCTACATTTGACATTTTTAATATAAATGTATTTTTTTACCTTGATCTTTGATCTTTAGCTAGTCTTGTAGAAAACCACAGTGACCACATTTGTTCCTTACTTTCTTCTCCTTGGAAATTGTACACAGCTAAGTTTGAATTATTCTGAGGGTTTTTAGCATTGTTGGCTCTTCCTTTGCTCAGTTGTTAATGTTAGATTTTGACTATCTATTCTCTGCCCACAAAGGTTTTAGATCAGTCCTTTATTTTTTTCAGTAATCAAATTTGTTGTTTTCTCTTATTCACTTTAAATCATACTCCTAAAAGGCTACACCTCTCTCCCCGTTGCTGGTTTTGTTTGGGGGGTGGGCGGTGGGTTTGGGGGGGGTGGGTGTTGGTCTGGGGTTGGTTTGTTGTTGTTTTTTTTTTTTAATTGGGGGGAGTAGAAAATTTGCTCTCCTTTCTCTTAAACATGATATTATTTGGAATTTTCTTTTAAGGCAGGATGCAGCATCCTGGGGGATTCTGCTGGAAAGGCTTTCAAAAAATACATATAAAACATCCAAATAAGTTAATTTGCAGAGAGGCATTGATTGAATGAATCTGTGATTGTTCTGCCGATTTTGAAGAGCCATTTAGCAATTCCTCCATTTAGGAAGCTGAGTGGCTAAGATGTCCCTACATTGTCTGTTTTGTGTGTGTTTGTTCTGAATGGCCGTATGAGGGCTGATTGTTTTAAATCTCAGTTAATAGGGTTTTAAAATTTGACAGAAGGTCCCCAACTACTTCACAAGAAAATGCGTTTTGCTGTTTTTGTGAAGACCTGCCTGTATTTGGTACAAACATAGACCTCCAAAATCTGTAGTTTTCCTTTGTCTGTTGGAGCTCGGTGGCTAAAATCGCAGAAGATGCCTTCGGCAGAAACCCTGCCCATTGCTGCACCGCGTGGGCCCTGCCGTGTGGACCACAGAACAGCTACCATGGCATGATGCCGCAACTCTGGGCTGAGAAGCGCTTCCTCTGCAGCAATCTTGCCCTAAGAAATTAAAAAACTGGGCACCAGAACAGGCAACAGAGCTATTCCATGCTGTCCATGCTCTCTTGCCTGGGAAATAACGAAAAGGAGGAGGCAACCTATGAAGAGGTGGATCATAGTGAAGTTAGGGAATGTGGGACATAAAAGGAAATCAATATGCATGAGAATTGATGGGACTTGTTTGTGTATGCACATATACATCCATACATACAAATATATGCATACGTTTTGTATATATATATGAAGAGGCATGGGACAGGACTGGATAGAAGCAGAGGGAGAAGGCCAGAGTCCGCCCAAGACTTAACCATGCAAGCAAAATTGAGGAAGGGTCAGTCTATGTCTTCAGGAACATATGACAAGTATGTTCTAAGAAGTGCAAACAGACTTTGCACAGGGTTTTCTGACACAACCATTCTTTACTTTCAGGTGCTTATTAAAAGAGCTGTGCACATTTACACCAATTAGCAGATGCACCTACATTTATTTTCCCCCACCTCAGTTCCCCTACCCCCTGCTGCTCTGCAGCACCCTTTCAGAGCCCTAGGGTCTTTCAGAGCTTTTCCTCAGAATCAGCTGGCTTTTTCTTCCTTCCTAGATCAGTTTGCTGCCTCTGACACTGATGAGTCCCTCCAATAAAACAGAAATCTCTCCCTGAAAGAAACCCAATTGGCTCCTCTCTCTCATTTATTCTAGTGACTCCACAGTCTCTCCTGCTTCTTTCTCCTCTGACTCTCTCTGTTTTTTGGTCTTGTCATTATTGTGTATCTCTCCTGTTTGGGAGTCTTCCATTTTCATATTCCTATAGACAGTAAAACCACCCGTTACTTTTCTTAATAGCAGTGCCATTTACCAAAATCTTCAATCTCTCCATGAATAGGCATATCTCATCCACTGACACCAGACAGGCAACTTTTGTTCTGCAGTGACTAGTAATTGAAAATTTACTTTACAGTTGATATAGTCTTTGAGCACCAATATTTTGGAAATGATATAAAAATGAATCACGCTTTCTTTTGTCTAGCATATTCAATACATTTTGGTAGTTTCAATTTAAAAGGTGCTGAACCTGTTTTTCTTTAGAATGAGCATTGCTCAAATAACAGCAGTTTCATCTGCCTCATTTCTAGCATTGAGGAGAATGTTCCACTACCTACTGTATTACAGATTCTTGTGGATTTTCTCCAGCAGCCACTTATGACAACTGCAAGCTTGTTTTACCCTGGGGATATATATGTATGTGGCCAGTTGCTTCAGGTCATATTCCTTCCAAATGGAAGTCAGCTTGACAGCTGTTAATTTGCACTTGCCCATTCCATGTGTTGTTTTGCTCTAATTATTGGTCACTGTATGGAACAGGTGACAAATACCCACATGAGAACCCTTTAAATCACTAGATGTACGATCATTAGGAAAACAGACAGACAGGGTCATTAAATACTAGTTTTCTCTCCAGCCCCAAACAGAAACAGATTTTAGCCAGTTTTGACATCTATTGGAAAGGGATGGAAAGAGGTGACAGTACCTTACTGTTTATGAAGCTAGCTTCCCATTCTGAAAGTGTCCTAGTTTCAGGGAAAAAAATACAATTGTTCTAAGACCAGATGCAGACTCTGGTTTATCTAATGATTTTGTCACAAGGTTCGATTAGGTGTTCTTTCCTAAGTAAAACTAAATGTGCCTACCAAAATATTTCCTCTGACCTTCAGCTACTACAACTATATAAAATTAAAGCAGGCAAAAAAATTTTCCTTTCGGAGCAAGAGAGTACTTGCTGAACAAGGATGGTAGAACACCATTATAGTGAGCTTCCCTTCTACTGAAGTGTGGCGTGGCAGAGGATGTTTAATTGAAGTCTGTTTTCTCAGACTCCCAGGGCCTAATTTGGATCTTAATTTGGGCCAGATTCTCTAAGGACATAAGCAGAAGACTTGTTTTGTTCCTGGGAGTAGTGAGTAACTCTTGAATTTTTGCAAGATTATAGACCTATCTGTAGTGAAAACTATGAATAATTTAGTTGATCTCAGTGGAGCTGCGTTAGTGAAAACAAAAAAAGATTCAGCATCTTGGAGTCTGGGTGAAATTACTGCTTTTAGACCTGTGCGAGCTGAAGATATTACAACATGCTATTTGAGTGATGTCTTGTAAAGCATGCTAAAACAATAACACAGGCACAACACACAGAAATAGAGTGGTTGCCATAGGACATGCTTTACTAAGACTTAATCTGAACTTAAACTCACCTCTAAATAATATCCCACTTTTTTTTATTTTTGCCTTTTAAAAATAGGTGTAAGTGCAACCTTCATGCTACTGGCTGTAAAGAAGAAAACAAAAGACTACTTTGTGAATGTGAGCATAACACAACTGGCCCAGACTGTGGAAAATGCAAGAAGAATTACCAGGGCCGACCGTGGAGCCCTGGTTCTTATCTGCCTATACCTAAGGGCACTGCTAATATCTGTAAGTAGTCCTGTATAATAAGGATATTTCATTATTAGAATTCTGCCCAGTATCATGACTCTGAAGGAAGATAATGCTGGCAAAAGTTTGTCATTTCTTTATGACCCAGTGCATGTAATTTGACAAGGTGTCAAATAGTGTTAGTTGTAAGTATACATAATCTGTGCTCTTACATGGTTGTAAATAACTTGCATGAGAACTGCATGTTTGTATCCATAGACAAATCCCTCGACACTGCACAGAAAGGGCTAAGGAATGAAAAAATTAGGACCCTTCACATAAAAAGCACACTCAGAGGAGAGAAACCAGTGGGAATATCTGCAGTACTGCTCCAGCCATGGCGCCCTCAGCTCTCCATTAATACATCCTTATTGCTTCGAGATTCAAAACAACCTCAGCTCAACATGTAAGATGAGGTCCTTGCTCATTTTTGTCCCTTTAAGAAAGTTAAAAAATCTCAGACCAAATTTTTCCAATTAATGACTAAAGGTCTAAAGATTGGTAAAGGAAGTTTTTACGTGATGTTGACCTGCAGTTCAGATTCACATGCACTCTTTTAGATCACTGTAAGTGTTGAAGGGATAAAGTGAGGGCAAAACCTGAGTTTTTATATCTGCTTGTTTACAGCTAATAGCCATTCAACAACACACATACTCACTATTCCAGCACCGTTTCATATCATCCAAAGGAAGTTACTGACAGCTGCATTTCCTGGTCCTGGACAGGATTGGGTCAAAAAGAACATGGTGCTGAAAGAGAGGGCACAAAGACAAGTATGCGCATCAGTTCTTCCTTTCATGCATGTATGAAATACACAATGATTCAGAATCCTCCTGAACTGAGTAACAGACTTAAATTCCTTTGAAGAAAGGATTGAAGATGAGGATAAATCACCAAACCTTTTGACAGAAGTTACTAGCTTCTTTTAAAAAAAGAGTCCACAGTTTTGCCCTGATTAAAAGCAAAACATTCATTTGAGAATATTAGAATTCACTGAAAAGTTATTTGGGAGGGACAGAGCTACGTACTGCAGTTGAATGAAAAGGTTAAAACCAGGAGCAATGTGCAATGCTCAGAATGTTATCTAAGACTTCAAAGCAGCAGCTGTGAAGAATCAAAACTCAAAAATGAATATCACAGGAAGCAGGACCTTATCAAGTTAAATGTGAGAGTAATAGACCAAGTAACAAACTGTGAAGTGTGGGGGCATGAAATTATGATAAAATTCTTACTGAGCAGAAAAAAATGAACTTCCAAAAAGCAGGGGAAAAACATTTTGTAAGAGTATTCACTTTTTCGCATGTTATAAAAAGTGAGTGTGGCTCACAGAATTAATACTTGAAAGCTATGTTTGGAAAAAATGGTAAGATTTACCAGGTTGGTTTTATTTATATATTTTATATATATATACACACACACACACACACATATATAATGCAGTTGCTATCCCAGCAATCGTCTAAACTAGTGACAAGATACATCTGAACATGAAAATGGGGATCTTTCTAAATGCAGCTTGCTATGTCAGTTACATCATTTCTAATGAGTTGAGCACACACCAGACAGAACAGTGGAATTAGCGCCCACCGAAAGGATGCCTGAAGCTTGTTAAGACAACTTTCAACATTATTGAATTCCATCAGATATACAGTTCCATCAAAAGCAAAATGTTTTGCAAGTAATAGGCAGTCTTTTCTGGTTTTTTATTATTGTTATTACTATTATCATGATAGTATCATGAAAACATAACCTTATTTGAGCTGACGAGTGCTCCACTTACTTACCCTTAAATCCTGA
>NW_009216370.1:98451-148780 GCF_000690835.1 Fulmarus glacialis
AGCAGGAATTTATGGCAAACAGGAAGAAGTATGAAGGATTTCTTCTTTGCCTTCCCAGTTGCCAGCAATAAACTGGCTTTCTGAGCTGGACGCTCCATCATACCTGCAGTGGTTGCTACCTGCTTAGTGGAGAGAGAGACCCAGCGGTCATAAGCTTGATCTCAGTGACATCTTATGGCAATACATTTCACATTTGAATGACACAATGAGTGAAAGGTATTTTCTTTTGTTTGCTTTAAATGTTTTTATGTGGGCAAGCCTGTACCTCCTTAGATAGGAAGAAACAGAGAATAATGCATCCCTGTTTACATCCGTTACACCATTTATGATTATATAGACTTGACATGTCCACTCCTCCAACCTGTTTTCTAAGTGACGAATCCTAATCGATTTAATCTTATCGTATATATATAAAACCATGCCACATCTCTGGTCATCTGTGCTCTCTTGCTCTCTTCTGGTTCTGTGATGTCTTTTTTTTTATGTCGTGAGGTTAAAATTACACGTAATATTCTAGACATGGAGAACAACATGGATCTTTTACAGTGGCATAAAAATTGTCTGCTTTGTATTTTGTTATTACAGGGATCAGCCCTCGAGTCCTTTTTAAAGACTGTGCCACAGTTACAACATTTCTTCTGGCATCAAGGCTGACATAAGTGACAGGTTATATGTTACAGTAGTTAGTTCAGAAATGTCATATTTGAGTTCCTTTAAAATACTTTTTGGGTGAACATTACCTCATGGCAATTCTTTCTGTTCGATATTATTTACATCTTCTAAAACACCTTCGGATGATGATAGACATTGAGAAACTTCCCCAGATTGTGAGAATCTCTCTAACCTTCTTTGTTGTGAACATCAATGAAAACAATTAATAAGGTATTCAGTCCTTTTATACCTTGATTGCCTATCTACCCAGTCATCTCTCTGGGAGACCTCCTGCTTGTAGTGTGGTTATTTTAACACAAAAGAATTATTAACTTCTATGTCTGTAGCAAGTTCATTCTCAGAATACTGTGGTTTATATTTAACTTGACAGAATTTATGGGGTTTTTTCCTATCTTTCTCCATTGAGATGACTTACACTTTTGAAGGGTGTCTTTCCAAAATCTTCTTCATTCTGCTGGTTTGGGTTGGGTGTTGGGGGTTTTTTTTGTTTATAAGATAGATGATTTTTATAATTTTAAAAATTTGATGGCTTATATGTGATTGTTCTGAGTCTCTCATACACTTTATCTCTAGCCTGCCTCCATGCTGTTTGCATTAAATCTTTTTAGCTGTTCTTTTCATTTTTCTTTTAACTAACGTCTTAATTTTTATCTGCTCGCTCTCTGAAAGTTACTGCAGTGGATTTTTTTTTATCCTTTTCCTTCTCAACAAGTACCTTGACTTTCAGTCCAGAAGTGGTTCTCTGATAACTACTTCTTGAATTGGGTCCTATGTACTACTCAGAACTAAATCAGCTTCTCTTCTTGTGGGTTGTCTGATTACTTGCTACAAGCAGCAATCATATGTGGTATGTAAAAGCTTCATATCTTTTGTCACTTCCTGATTTAATGCCACATGTGTTGGAGCATATTAGATTTTGCGTTATTGTGTAAACTCTCTGCACAGCCAATGTAATTTCACTGACCCTCTCGCATTTACGTCACCATCTCCATCGTGTGGTCAGTAATGCAGCCCTAGCATTGTACTCTCCCAAGTCAGGCGTGAATTCTGTAAATAGTTGGTGGAACATGTTGACAGAATGTTGACTTACCTGGTTTGACCCTAAACTTCTGTTGATATATTACTTTAATTCCCTGGGGACATTTTGTATAATCCAGTAATTCAGTGTCCCTTTGATACTCTTCCTTACTCCAATTTTCAGAGTCTATCTTTTCCATCTAAGACCAAAATATTTTTAATTTTAAATGGATTTGAAGTTTTTTAATGAGTTTGCTTAAATAAGATACAGCTAAAAATAGTTGTATAAATTAAACACTCAGAAAATTTTTTCACAAAATAAAAAGATCCTTTTTCTTGAGATTCTCTGAATTTGGGAAATTTGCTCAGATTCAACAGGAAGCCTAATGTCCATTTCCAAATCTTTCCCAACTGGAACTTCTGTTGTTTCCACTGTTCTGCTTCCGCCATTTTTTTGTGGCCAATAAGACTTTATTATACCTTTTCAAGCTACAGCTCATGAAATACAAGACCATTCTAGATTATACTGCAGTCACAGCCTAAACCTTGATATAAAGCTGTTTTCTGTATTCTTCTCATTTTAAGTCAACATGAGTTTTTCAGGAGAACGCAAAACATTTTTTCCCTGCTTTGCTTGTGAAAGGCACTGAGCACTCTGTTGTTACTGGCACTAACGATATTTCCACATTTGTCTCCCGCATAGCATTTATTTTATATTTTCACTCTATCTTATTGATTATTTTGTGATTACATTTATTCCCTTGTGCTGCCACATTCTGTGGATAGTCTGTTCTGCAAAATGTTTTGACACTCAGAGTGAACTTATTGAATTTCTCTATATGTGGTATTACAAGATAGCTTTTCTCTTCCGCAGTCGTATGTGTCTGACAGCACTAGCCCTTTTCTTCCTCCTGTTGTTTAGATCATCTTTGGCACTTATGTTCTTTGCTCCATCAGACAGAGCTGTCTAAGACTGTGCTGGGCTCCCATCCATCAAAGCCTGCTCGCTTTTTGTCAGTCCCTCCGCAACCAATAACCTGTACTAGTAGCGCTTGACACTCGGCGAAAACCGCCTCCCAGCTGTTACATGACTTTCCTAATTCGCAGTTCAACGTGAAACAAAGGATTGACCAGAACGCGGGGAACGTTGGTGGTTCTTTTCGGTCAACAATTAGGCGGATAGTCTCAGTTTACTGAATTTCTCCTACAGTGGGTCCCCCTCTGATGATAGCACAGCCTCTGTCTCAGCAGCACAGCCTTAATCCTCCCTGAATGGGAAAAGACTTACAAGGCATCACTGCAGCGCAGCTGCCACAGAAACAGTTTCTGGCAAAAAATATGGCACTTGAAGTATTGCACTGATTACACTCATCTGTGTTTGTAGTTTTCCCCGTAAATATTTGCTGACACAAAGCCATCTTGAAGGACTGGGGTGGATGAAGTTGGCCAAGAGGTTGTGTGATGGCAGGCTTCCTATTCAGGAATCTAAATAGCATGTATCCCTGTAACTGAAAAGATCATGCACCCTGCTGTCCTGTCAAAGCAGACTCATAAAGCAGGTGATAATGTCCCATTTTCTAAGGGCTCCATTCTCCCAAGAAACTGGATGGAACTTTCCAGTGTCTACTTTCATGACTGAGGTAGAGGAGGTCAACCCACATGATCTCGATTTGAAGGAATGGGACACTTCTGCTTAAGAGGTAAAATGTTGCTCCTTGGTGATTTTGATAACATCTTTCATAGAGGAAAAGGAAGATATGAATGCAATAATAAGTCACAAAATACCAAAGCTTCTTATTGTTCCCATTTTATATTACATATTAATTTTGGCTCATGAAGCTTACAGAAAATGTAAAGCCACAGGAAGATGTCACACAAAAGCTGTTTCAGGCTGGGAAACTTGGTGGTGAGGGCAAAACTGCAGTGTATCATCAAGAGCATTCAGGAAGGCAGAAGTGTCAGGAAAACCTGTAAATGATGAACTAACTTCCCTCCAACTAGGTATCCAGTGCAATGGCCAGCAAAACATTGCAGGTACATACCTAAAAACCAATGCACTATAAATAACGTGCTGTATTTTTTTAAAATAGGGCTTGAAAAATTATTCTTCAGCACTCTATCCTCTTGCGTGACCCTGCTGAGTTGGTTGTTTGTGCTGGTTATGGTGGCATTTGTTGCTGGGAAATTAATTGCTTCCATCCGTCACTGGTTTCAAACAACACTATTTTTGCCGTATACAGTGAAGAGGAGCAATGAAAGAGGGTTCTAGTCCTTAAGCAGCAGTATGAGAAGGCAAAATGTCTGTTACAAGATACTCAAAGTTCTAGAAATGGTCTGAGTTTCGGGCTTTTTGAAGTTTCTAATATCTAATATTCTATCAACAAATGATGATTACTTTAAAAAAATCCTTTGATCTCACTGGGAGTTTCCTAGACAGAGAGTTTTCAAAACTGGTTTGGAATCACTAAAACATCATGAGAAAAGGTCCAAATTTTAAAAGGTATTACCCAATAAACCAGTAACTATTTTCTCTGTCCCATTTATTTGTGGTGATATTGCTTAAGAAAGCGGAGGTGGAAGAGAACAAACTTCATCTAAGGAGTTCTTTTTCTGGGAATTGAAAAGTTTTCAATCTTTACAGAGCAAGCAACTGCAAAATTAACAGTAGCAGGAATTGTAGGACTCTTGCAATGAAACACATGTGAAATTTCCGAAGAATTGTGTCTTTCACTGTATGGTCCTTTGGCTAAATACAGGTTTGGCAATACACAAAAGTTTACTCCTATGATCATAACAATCACTCCCTTTGAGGGATTATAAGATGCTAGCCTCCTCCAGCTTCTCAGGGCTTAAATTACTAGAGAATTCAGAACTTCTGAAATTGATGCTGAGGATCTGATATTGCAATCATGCCTCAGGGGAGGAGTTGCAAAAGGAAGAAAGGCTCAGTGCAGGGAGCACTGTCATGCTGCAGCACAGATATTCTAGCAAAAGATCGGATGTGGCATTAACAGCCCTGCTCTGATTTCTATGGAATACAGCTCTATATTTTGTTCCTGTTCAAGAGTTAAAATGTGCGGTGTAGTGTGCAATTACAAGGACGTCTCTTTTTGTCAGAAAAGCTCTCACACAGCTTTGATCAGCAATTAATATGAATCCAAACTTGCACTGCATTATTTACTGTCGTATCTTGCCGTGCCTTCATAGGAGGCAGTCTTAATTCTCAGTCTCTGGGCTGTATTCACCTCACCTGGATAATTCACTGAGCTCTTGGTGACACAATGTGAGCGAGCTGTGAGCTGGGTGTAGTGTTCTGATGGCAGCAGGAGCCTGTCCCTGGCTCCCTGTCAAATGGTAGGTGCACGTTCCACTTGTGATGGAGAAGAGGCAGAGAAGCCCATGGGAAAGATGGGCTTCATCTTCATCCCATGGGAAAGATGGGCTTCCTTCATCCCACACGTACTCCCTGCCCAGGAAGAGATGCAGCCTGGCTGCATTAATTGCTGTAGTGTTCTGATGGCAGCAGGAGCCTGTCCCTGGCTCCCTGTCAAATGGTAGGTGCACGTTCCACTTGTGATGGAGAAGAGGCAGAGAAGCCCATGGGAAAGATGGGCTTCATCTTCATCCCATGGGAAAGATGGGCTTCCTTCATCCCACACGTACTCCCTGCCCAGGAAGAGATGCAGCCTGGCTGCATTAATTGCGCTGCTGATGGGAAGCACACACGGGCGCTGACGATGGAGGTGATAAGAGGCACTGCAGTGTGTGACCCACCCTAAGACTGGGAGCAGCAGTGTGGCCCTTCTCACCGAAAGCTTGATGCTCTTCCTTTGTGTTACATATTTCACACTGACACAAACTACAGAAGAAATCAAAAACTTGCTTTCTTTGCTAGCATCTGATTTGCCTTTTTCTCCGTTCTCAATAGTCAGCTCCACGGTAGCTAATAGCTAAAACAACCCATTTCTGGAAAAAGGGGAAACGAGAAAATTACAGGGCAGATGCAGAAGACCGTATGAAAGGAAAACACCAGATTTTTTTCTCTCAAGTAATGCATGTATATTTAGATGCACTTACAGTGAACATGTAATATACCAAACCACCACCCTCAAGTTAAGTCAAAAATAATAAATAGTATTAGAGACTTTCTTCGGCATGCTTGCCATTTTGGGGGCGATAGCTACCCCTGAACTTTCTTTGCACACTTTACTTGCTGTTTCCTCACTATAAAACTATTACCATTAATGACCATCCCAGTCATTTCAACTGGAAGATAATTTAGACTGAACATTGCTTTGGTTTAACAACTGAATATACATAAATGCAGTCACCTGGGTTTATTTACTCTGTATGTCTAACTGAATAGAATTGTGCATCAAGGGAAGTAATGGGCCTGTTTCTTCATCTCTCTCTATAACCTGTTCCCAGCATTTCACTGCTGCAGAGTACTCATAGGAAACAATCCACGTCACGTAACATACCGGTTTCCATCCAAAGGGCCGGCAGCAGTGGGGATGACCCCCCACAGCCTGTTGGTGTCCCCAGCAGTGGTGCCACGGGAGGAGCCGTGCGGCCAGGCCCCCGCGTGCCTCCACGTTGACAGAGAGGGAGAGGCAGAATCACACCTCCCGTGCCTCGTTACCTAGGGACTTGCACCAAATACAGCTCAGCTGAATTCAAGAGCTAGCCTCAGTGTGTAACCCCAGATCTCACAGAAACACTCTTACTAAGAATAATTTTCCCATCATATGTGCGGTTTTCACGGAGTGTTAATAGATCCTGCTTTGTGGCCCTACATAACCAGCTCTTTTCCAGACAAACTTAGATGTGCCATTCTCACTCTCTTTAGCAGAAATGGCATAAAGTAGTGCACTACCAAGGTCAGTCACCACACACAGGGATACCTGGTATTACAAAAATCAAGCTGGCTACAGAAGATCACACCAACCCAGAAACTCAGTATGGAAACAGAAAAAGAGCTTTTCAAACAGAACCCGAAGACAACTTCACAAGGTTAATACAGAGCCCTTCAGGCTAGCAGGCGTCTTGTTTTCATTATTCTCTGCCTAGGAAGCATTTACCACTATGAATTCATTGAAAAATTTGAAATACAGTAAAATGAGGAGAGCAGACTTGCAGGAAAACATCTCCCTTTGCTACAATCTGTTCAGGAGAGAAAGGAAAGGATATTTGTATGTGCATGTAGGAGAGAAAGAGGTTTGAGGAGGGGGAGTATACAGAGAGGAAATATAAATACCATTTCACAGTGGAAGCGTGAGTGCGAGAATGTGGTATCTGTATTTTTATCTAATATTTGTGCAGTTTCCATCAGTGTATAAAGGAAAACGATTCCTGCTAATTTAAAACAGCTACGATGACTTGCAAAAATATAAACAAGCTGCTATTGAAACTTCAGGGAAAATTATTTGAAAATTGATTGTCTTTTTCACATTTAGGACAAAGGCATAGAATTTCTCTTACATTATCCTAACTGAAAAAAGCACGTTTTGTTACTTTTAAAACCATAACAGCATTGTTCTATTATGATGATATTTTTATTTGTTTTTTAATACCTCATGTTTCTAAAATTTTCGAAAATAGATGTTAAATCTCAGCAGAAGTAGAAATAACTTTGCAAACAACATCTGAGTGTGGGGCTTGGTTAGCAGCAGGTGCTGTCTCCAGCGCGCTCTGCCAGACCACAGGTTCCATAGGATATGAAACCAGAGAGCTGCAATTCTGACGTGTGCCCCGGGACTGATGTGGTGAAACACAGAAGATCTGTCTATGGTCGCCACTCTGCAAATGCAATTACTTCAGCATTGTCTTAGCCATGCCACGAGTTAGAAATATTCCCAACCTGACTCTACAATCTTGCTTAGAGTGAATATCATTTATCCCCAAGACATTCCTTTGCTCCAGTTTGCTTAATTGCAGAATCAGGTCCATACCATCTCAGAGTAAGACGGAACTTGAAGATAGATGTTGAAAGAAGTATAGCAGATGCTTAATGGAGAAACAGACAGATTTCTGCAGTAAAATGCATGCCATCAAAAGTCAATAAAACTTACAAAAGGCAAACTGTATTTAAGTAAGAGGATGCAAATATATAGGATTTAAATACCGATCTGTAATTTGTGACTTTAACCCAAGAGACTAGCAATAGTGCCATTAGCAATGCCATTAATCTAAAGAAAATGGCATTTCAGGAAAGATTTCATGTCCATATTTTTGTGCTACACACCTTTCAGGGCAAACCTGACAAGCTACGTGTTGGGACTGCATCATGCAACATGAGATCCCGCATTGCTAATCCAGCAGAGGAGTTTTACTCCTCAGCAGCCCCATATCTTCTGGTAAATCTCACCTGCCTCTGGAATGGTTTCCTTGCATTAATTCAGCTTAGGAATTGAAATGAAAGCAGGGGGGGAAAAAAAAAAAAAAAAAAAAAAAAATCAATGAGAGGCTTAGTCAATATGACCAACCTAATGCATTAGATTGTTTCGCTCAATTACCTTTCTTTTCTATAGCTTAATTTAGATAACCATCAGGTAAAAGAGGAAAAAAAAAGCTATATACAGTTAATGCAACAGAAGGTATCAACTGATTTAAGCAGCTGGCCAAAGCACTTCGCAATGCATCTATCCCTTGGTTAAATTATTCTCCCAGACCTGCATAATACATGCATGACTGATATTTTTATCTAGAGCATTAAACCTAATGGCTGGTTAGTTGAAATACAAAACTGTTCTGAACAAATTCATGAAGTTCAGAGAGCTGGTGTAGGTCCCAGAAATACCCATCTGTCAATACGTTTTAGTAGTCCCTGCAGCCTCATACTGAAAGATCTAAAGACTCTGCATTTATAAAGGGCTGGGTACATATTGGCAGTTGCTTGGGTTTAACTATGTATTGATATAATATTCTGAAAATCAGGAGAAAATTCTCAGAATCTGAGATGTAATAGCTCAGCCAACTACAGCAAACGGCTAACTATACTTTTTTGTGTTTTCTTTCTCTACAGGTATACCCAGTATTTCCAGTATTGGTAGTAAGTAATAAAACCAGTATTGTTTTGCGTTGTCATTCAGCTTCTTGGATCTAATTTCCCAACATCCCTTTCTGTTGTAAATAATGTTTCTCTGAAAATGTGCTCTATAGTGCAGGGACTATGTATTGGCCTTCCTCTGTTGCATTACCACGTAACAATATTACATGGTCAGAGAGAATGTCAATCCTGACAACACACCTGCCTTCAACTGCAGATTTTCTGATCAGTTCTGATCAGCAGATGAAAACTGAGTGATATAAAACTGAGTGTTATACAGAGAATTAAGACACTGTTCCACAGAAAATACCTGTTGAGCATCTTTTCCAAAAAAAACCCTGTTTGCTAATAGCAGAGAAGTATAGGACCATTAATTTTCATGCAGGTATGTGTGTGTAAATTCGAAGAGCAAATGGAAGAGTTTATAGATTGAAGAGTTTTCATTTTTATGAAGTAGCTTAGCAAATGCAGTGTATCTGCTGGAATCTTTGCATTAATTCCAGCAGCCTTTGAACTGGGCTTTACTCCACAAAATAAATAGAATTGTGTTCCCTCACAAAAACCTGCTTTCCTGTATGCAATTGAAGCACCAAAATATTACACTTAAACTATAACAAAACCATAACACCGTTATGTAAAGAACCAGTATATCAATGAAATAGATGATTAATTAGATAAAACACTTGAAGGGACTAAGTGCACAGTAGCTCAGCTGTGAGTCTAGCTGGGTTCCATAGCTGAGAAGTGCACACAGTCATGACACGTTAGCTGATTACAAATAAAGCAGGCAGGTAGAAATGGGATCCTGCTGCGGCTGACTGAAAGAATATTCCCCACAGCCTCAGCTTTGCAGAGGCTTTAGACACAACTTGTGTGATGCAGGACTATCACAATGATAAAATATTACAGTAGTAAAATGCAATTTGCCATACCTGATATCCAACTGAAAACCTTCTAATAATTTGGGTAAAACTGCCTCACTTCTTACGTTGCAGGGTCAGGTCTGTCAATTTATAAATCAGCTCAGTTTACTTAAGCTCATGAATGGCGCTGATTTGTTAAGCTCTAGACATGAAGTTAAATGCCATCGAAACTAGCCTCCTTGCAAATGAGAGCAGCATTAACAGCTCACTGCCATGGCATCTGTTTTGCAGCTTTAAATGGTGAAACAGCATCAAGGACAATAACGTGCAAATGAAAGCCTTCAATCTTAATAATGTAATTTTCCTGCTGTAGTATCTGCTTTGGCATTGGCATGACTGCAAATGCATAGTGATAATGCTATTTTCAAAACCTTGTGTTTATATATGTATTTTATAACCAAAAAAATGAACTAAATGAAAGAGAAGTTTATGTCACTGTTCTCAGGAATATTCTTGCCATTAATAAGAGAAATGGGATGAATGGGAAAATAGCTCTTTGGAGTTTGGTTGTGCTATAGTTTTAGTACTGTGTTGCATGGACTATATGGTTGTGTTTTCACTTCACACTCCATACAGCCTTTGTCACCACATCTACCATTTCTGAGCATCAGCAGATGTTGGCCTTTGAAAACTTAATAGGGAAACTCAAATACCTTTTTAACAATGGTGACCTGAAAGGATGCATTGTTGACCTCTTGGTATTTTACACTGGGGTGATTAGTACAGTTTATCTATTGCAAATGGAGAAAATTCTGTTTAATATTCCATAGGAAGTACAAGAGTTTCTGCAAGTCTATCCTTTATCTTTAATCTGCTGTAAATGTCTTGGAGTAAAATGTGGTAGAATTCAACAAATTTCTTTGCCTACCTGGAAAGGATGAAGCATGAGCAATCCTTCGTGAGCACGAGTAAATACTGATACTCTGCTTGGTTTTTTCATGTATTTTTTCTTAAATAGCTCAGGGGGGAAATACTTCTACTTGCACAATGTTCTGAACATCTTTCCTATAAAATAGAAATAGCAGAATTATCGTTAAACAAGGATAGAACCCATAAATTTATCCTGGTTTCTAAGAGAATTTAACAGAAGTACAATTAACACATAAAACCAAACAAGATTAATTAGTTGTGGCTGCTTTAATGGATTCTGCATGATTTCTTCTTTTGTCTATGCTAATACAATGTTTGTGTTCATATTAGCAGAGTTTTTCCCCATCTGGGGACAGGAAGTTACTCTCAGGAGATACAGTTTGGGTTTTGTTTTGCCTGGCAGCAAACACTACCGGGGGGTATTGGCTTTTGTGTGCTTCAAGCTTTTCTAGTATATAAGGAGGATGGGGTTGGGGCGGGGGGTTATGAAGACTAAACTGCCAGCATACAAAGAAGATGCCCCTGCAAGTGATGTTCATTTAACACTTTTAAGACTGCAATGAAAGCAAGTAAAGAAAAAATGAAATATATTTACCTGTGTGCACATATATGTATCATTCTCTATTCCTTTTTTACCTCAAAGGATCTTGTATTAAAGCAGCTCATCATTAAAGTTTGAACACAAAGATACAGTGGTCATTAAGTAAACATCCTTTCTGATCATCTAGAAGGAAAAAAAAAAAAAAATCAGAGCTTTCCCATTAAGGTCATTTGTACCTGCTGTTGTCTATCAGTTGAATAATAGGTTCTCTGGTCATTTCCAGCATTCTTGATTCCAGTGCTGGCCCTTTCAGAATTTTTCAGCCATGTCTGAAAAAATACTGGTGAAAGTGTTAGCAATTAATGAGTCCCAAAACCATTTCATGATTTTAAGCAATGCTTATATACAGTAAGTAAATTTTCTGAAAACTACATTATTTTACTTGCTAAAATAATGATTGTACAATTTTAGATAGACCAATGCATCAAAATGTTTATTATTGTGACCAAATATCAAAGTTACTAATCCGTACATGTATGCCTTCAAAAAGTTGAATCTTATAAATCATAGCTTCTATCTTTATTCCTGTAAAGCATAACTCCACTAATTATGCTAAACAGTTTGTTATAAAGGGTATAATTAGATACAGGATAGGATAGACATGATGTGCAAATAGCTCTGTGTGGGTGATTATCACCTTAAAGCCTGCTGGTGGCAGATGAGTCAGAGTTTAGAGACAAACCGAGCACCCAAGTGCAAGATGCAATCACGATAATCAAATGGTATTTTCTGCTTTGTTCTCTACGTTTTTGTTCTTCTTTATAGCCAATTTCAAATTAACACAACTTTTTTTTTTTAATGATAACGATTGCAAGACACAAAAGTTAAAAAAAAAGACTGGATGGGCACACTCTTATTTTATTGTTTTCTTAACCTTGAAAGATCTAGTAGGTATTTTTCTGGAAGTAAAATACCATCAGGATGAGTGTAGCTTTATTTGTTTTATATATTTGTTATGAGATTTTAATGTGGTAAATGTATGTCTTAAAAGGTTGTGAGAGCAAATACTAGCACTTTTTTTTTTTTCTTTTTTATAATATCACAAAGTATTTTGGACCTGATTTTGACCCCTTGCAGTAACTGAGAAATTACCTCATTAAATTTATAGTCACGGGATTACAATGACAAGCTCTGGACTAGAGTATATGCACAACACCCACATATGTCAGTAGGATATAAACATGCATAACTAGGTTGTACATTACTTTTCTATTATTATTTGAGGCCAAGTTTTTCAGAGAGCGCTGTACTGTTGAGACACCATTAAGATGTTCATCTCCTTAGAACATTTAAATACTGCCTTCAGACAATATCTATTATTTTGGACATACTAACAAAATGTTGTCATTTCAATTCAATTTCATCCAAATTTGACTTTTTAATAAATAATATTGTTAATCAGGCTCCTAGTCTAAGGCAATCACATTATCTAAGCAACTGATTATAACATCAAGCCAGTAGCAGTATTTGTTTTCCCTCCTTTACTTTAATACTTTGAAGCACTCAGAATTTTTCACTTTAACAACTAGATTTCCCATTATATTAAAACACTACTGGGCTGAAAGAAAATACTGATAGCCTACGTGGTATAACGCACTCATTTGAACGCTGGATCTGAAAGAAATTTAACATTCCAAATAAAAGTCATTGTGAGTAGTTTATTTGCCTGGTAGGATTCATAACAGAGCCAGTTTTCTTCTGCGTAACTAGGATTTCACCCTGGAAGTTCAGTGAGCAGAGTGCCTGCGCTGACACCAGCACTGAGCAGAAACTGTCTCTTTGCGGAGTGTTTTCTGGTGCAGGGTCGGAAACTACCAACGCTGCTCCAGGGAGCACTGACAGGTTGTTGGGGTGGGATTTGGGGGAGCCTTCGTTTCAGTTTTTGTTTTGCCAGATCCACCAATTTTAACAGATAAGAAGAGCCATTCTCACCAGTCTAGTACACGTGGCCACTTACAGTTTATTATTGTTTCTCATTCTTCATCCCGCTTTACCTTCATCATCTTGGGTTAGTTAAAAATTGTGTATCAGTCAAATTGTCTTTTCAGTGCTTTTTTATTTGCTTATATATGTGTGAAATTACTTAGTTCACAGTTATCTTTGTTTGAACCTTTAATAAACAATCAAGTGGTAGGACACTATAGAAAATAAGATACCAACATTTCAATATGTGCCATGGTGCCTGTGCAAAACACATTGCACTTGCAATATGCAAGTTTAGCTATAGTGACTCAGGGAAGTTTATAGAGAGCAGACATCATCCACGAAGATATTTAAAAATCTAATTATCTATAAAGCTTGGGGAGAAATTGCTAGGAAAAAATGCACTTTATATTTTACTCTCTCTTTTCTTCCATTCCCTTAGACATGTAATCAGTTTAGGACATAGAGTGTAAGGGAAGAATGAGGTTTCGAAGTCAGCATTCTGATTTTTCAAAAAAGATCTTGATTTACTGTTCTTCATCAGTTGTGAACTACTGTACAATAATCCTAGTCGACCAGCCAACTTCAGCATCTTTGTAGGAAAAAGCAGAATCAATCAAAATAAAAAGGAACCCCCACAAACTATCAACAGAATAATTTACTTTTTTTGTCATGAGAAAGTACCTAAACACTTCCTTCCAAAAATACTTGAATTCATTGTGCACTTTTGCAAATATTTTAGTGGAAATACTTACAATTGAAGAATACTCCCTCAGACCTCATTAGTTTGAGAATTAGCCAACACATTTGTTAAAATCAGTGGATTTTTTCTGATATCTAAAAGTTTCCAGAACTGGATCATTGGATTTTTTTTTTTTTAAAGCCTCTAAAAAGATCACTTTTACTCGAAGACAACAAGTGGACACGTAAAGGACTAATTGCATTTAAATTCTTCCAACAGTTATAAAAGCTGTTATGGCTGAGGAGCTGCCATAAAACAACCACATCTTCACTTTTATGCAGAATTCTCCTTTCTTCAAAGGAACAGGTATGAAACTTCCTACATTGCTCCAAAAATGATTGCCTAACATTGGCCAAGTGTTTTTTTTTTAAACTTAATAAAATAAAGGGGTGATTTTTTTGAAAAAAAATTTTCAGCATTTCTTCTCTTTTGATGAATTAGATTTTGCAGCGGTATGAAAGTGCTGAAAGGCAAATTTTATGTAAGGTAGGTTATCATGACCTCAAACAGACCTAATGAGATAGAAATGCTGTCATAATGAGAGTGTGATCTTTGCAATAAGTGATGGAATATGAGCTGATATAATCACACCCAATTATTCCAGCAGTTACTAAATCTGCCATTGATTTCAGTGAGCATTATTTTTTATTATTCCTAATTTTTTGTCTAATATTAACAATTAAACCCACTGTCATACATATAACTCCACTGTGCTCAGCAGACATCCGTATTTTAGAATAGATATTTACTCTGAACTAGTCATGGTTTAAAACAGGCAGTGGCAAGGCCAGTTTTCTATGACTAGAAACACGGACTTCTACTAGAATCATTAAGCTTACATTGACAATTTTTTAACACTTTTTCGTGTTTTAAATAGAATTTGAAGGAAGGTTAAAAAACATCTTAATCAGAGTCTCTCACTAGGGTTCCGTATTGCTATTATAAATTAAATAAGTAATGATAGTTGTCAACACAAGGGCTCCCTCTCTGCCATTAGAGTGACCATTATTTAAGACTTACTGATTTATTATTAGTAATTTTCAGCAAATGCGTTGTTTGTGGACAGGGTCAGCAGAAGTCTCAGTTTAGGAGATGAAAATATGGTAGTCTGCCATAGAAGGCAGGTGCCCAGGCAGCAACATAGCCTTCATACACTCCATCACCTGCACTCTTCATCCCTGAGGAAGGATAGGCCCTCTCAGTGGGAATACATTTTAATTTTACTGCTAGCTGAATACTTTGTTGGAGTGAGAAACCCACAAAGTGCTGATTAATTTCATGACATCATGACAAGTTTTTTTCATGTGCAGCTGGCTGGTTGGAATCAGGCTGAAACTACCCGTTCATTTCCACTGTTTCCCCAATCTGAAACCATGATGTAGCCCATGGTGCAAACTGCAGTTCTAGTGAATATTTGAGACAGATTTTCTTTGTTTGTATCATAGGTAATTCCAATACTGTATATCCAAAAAAAGGATTGGGAGGAAAAAAAAAGGAAATTATCATACGCCTAATAAATATCATGAAATCAGTTTCTCCTTACTTCATGAAAGTAAGATTTTTTTTCCAATAGTTATTTTCTGCATATAATTGGCTTTGGAACAATAGTAACTAAAAATGCAGAAATTTCCAATGCAAATTTAGAATGTCATATCTGATTTTCTGCTCAGTCATATATCTCTACTCTTAAAGGTGCCTACAGTAGCTTCACTTTTAAATAATAGCACTAAAATGTACTTTAAGAAACTCTTTTTCACATTTCTGTAGCCTTGTTTGCTCAGAATAACTGTCATAGAATATATTACAGTAGATTTATATATCTTCTAGAAAACCTACACCAAAATTCATTAATTATTCTGGCAAATGACGACTTTAATTACAGAATACAGTGTCCATACATGGAACTGTTCTGAAAAAGCTTGGTTCATCTAGTCAACTTCTTATAAATAAAGCCCGTAGTGGTAATCACTAAGGACTAGAAATATTTTCACAAGTTGCTATAGAAGAATAACTAGCTGCTAAATGAATCTTCCCAGTGCCTGTTCAAAGGATGACTCATCTGCTCCAATATACTTGTGGGAATGACAGTCAATATTCATTGACTTGGATGTCTCACATACCTTTTTAGATAAAGCATTTAAAGTTGTCTCCATTAAAAAAAAAAACCCAAAGCCAGAAAATTTCAAAGATAAGAAGAAAGGCCTTTATCAAGAAACCTGGTGATAATACACTCCATGAATTAGGATATAAGACAAAAAAATCTTTACCAAAGACTGAAAAAAACCCCCAAATACATAATAGAAGCATTAAATCCCCAGGAGCATTAACCACATTACCAAGCAGCCCAGAGACACTGAAGACAGCAGCTGGTCTCAACTGGATATGACCCTGAGCAACCTCATGTAACTTTGAAGTTGACCCTGCTATGAGCAAAGGATGGAACGAATGACCTCCAGAAGTCCCTTCTAAGATGGTTATAATTACCACTAATAACTAGTAATAATCACTGGTAATAATACTTAATTGGTAATCTTCAGGCACTGTAAATATGGTCTTTATTGTTTTGGATGTCCATTAAGAAACTCAGCTCAATGTAATCTAATTTAAAGGGTCAGGGAATTTTTAATTATTTTGCAGTAAGTCACAACCTCCATTTTAAGTAAGTTTGCTAAAATGAGCATAGATCTGTAGCATTTATAGGATTACTAAGAAATATGTAACACATTTTTCTGTCATACAAGTAATGATTTTATTTGGACGAGAGATTACTTGGGGAAATCATCATCAGAATAAGATTATATATTAAATATTATTGATTATATGAATCAGATTATAAAAATACCTGATTTCCTATACAGGACTTACAGTTCATTAAATGACAGATATTCCAGAGGATCAGTCCTAAGGCATTACAAAGCTTTGACGCTATTACTTTTACTTCTGGTCATACCTAGGCCATTTCAATTGAAGGCTATTATGCATGTGACTTTTTTGGAGTAGTATTCAGTATTCAACAACAGAAGTTGGAAGCTCTGGTCTGAAACGTTACAGGTTTTCTGCAACAACCCCGATGTTGCACAATAGCTAAAAGAGAAAAAAGGCTCAGGGGCTAGTGTAGTCAATAAAGGACTATGTAGTCAATAAAGATTGCTTTTCCTTTTTTAGCTCCTGATTTTTATATGTATTCTCTAATGGCCAGTCCCTTTCAAATCTTTAAGTCAAGCCTAAATGTTCCTAAAACTACCAAAACTTTTAACAGTGGATTAACTGTGCAAGTAATTCGTCTGTGTGTGCTTGAAACTTCTTTAACATAACCAGTCAGTCAGTGTTTCAGGAGGAGGAGGAGGAAGGTGGTGTCTCAGGTGTGTGGAATTACAGATACCTTTTGTCATAGACTCTGACTATTGTGTTTGCACTTCTTATGTGTGTGAATTGGTGGATCTGACCAGTAGAGGCAGGTTATTTTTGATCAATACATAGACTGTTTGAAAATCTACCAAACTGACTCAGTTCTTCTTTCTTCCGAGTTCTTGACTCATAAGGAAAAGGACCAAAATGCAAGAATATGATGTAACGATGTGATTATATCACAACTTGACTAATTCAATTGCAGAAGACTACCTAAGAGTAAATGGCACAGTGCGGGTCATCATCCTTTCCTTGAATTGTTCTCTATGTGGGAGGACTTTTGGGACAGCCATCCCCAGCCGATTTCTCTTCACCCCTGACAAATGGGTCAGAAGATACTATGGCAAAAAATCATGTCCTCCTTCCACATCAGATGTTTGAAGCCCCAGTCTTTTTATCGTAGCATCCCTGCAGGTCTTCCGCACATAACAGTGAAACACACCTTCTTCCAAAAGACCTATAAGCCTAGACCTTTAATGCCAACCAGTGTGACAACTGCAGTCTACTGAGTTCCTTATAGGTAGAAATGAAGAAATAGCTCTCTCCCCACTAATATCACTGCTATGTGACCATTAAGGAAAATTCTGTTTAGCTCAGAAAGGACACAACCACTGCAGTATTCACAGAAGATGATAAAAATGTGGTCCAAATCTGATGTTCAAACCTAGGCAGATGAAAACAGAGAAACAGAAAAATAAGGAGAGTATAAATACAATTTTCGAGATCGGGGCCCAAAGAAAAGCTTGCTTTCCTCCTCCCGCAACCCCATCCCCTTTACTTACTCTCAGCTCCAACACCGAGCACCGTTCTGCTAAGAATTATCACTCCCCACCACCCCAGCCCCAAAGCACATTGACCAAAGGAGATGAAGCTCTAAAGAGACATAGCTAATCCTTTTGCTGAGAGACAAAATGCTTCTACATGTAGGTAACGCATTATGTAGGGCCTTTAAGAAATGTAGACATTTAATGTTCTTACAAAAAAAATCAAGCTGTAAAATATATCAGTAGAGGTGATAGGAAATAGATACAATGCACAAAAGTGTGAGAGCAAAAGAAAAGGCCCACCCTACTGGTAAATATATTTCTTCTGATAACAGAAACATAATTCACTCAAAAGGCCCTAAAACAGTACATTACAGTAAGATATGCATCTTAGGTAAGAAATCCATATTTGTCTGATATTGTCATTTTATCTCTACAGAACAGATTTAAGAGAATATATTCCTGTTTTGTTCCTGGTGTTAGAATCACGTATGTTGGCCTAGGATATCTTCTCATCAAGAAAAATTGTATTTTAAACCATGGAAGATAAATTGTTATGCACAGTATTTTATGTCCATTTGGTGTTTTGGGAATCATCAATTGTTTGTTTTTTTGTTCACTGTGGAGTCATGTACTGTTGAAGTGCAACCTAGACTAGTCCAGTAATGAGTGTTTGTAATCTATGTCTTTGTCCATATGCTTGCCTGTTTAGAACAATATCACAGATGTAAATAACAAAACCTGATTTTTCCTGATGCATGCAGATCCTCCAAAGTTTGATAGGATATGGCCGAATATTTCTTCCCTTGAGGTTTCTAAACCAAACCAAGGTAGGATGCTGTAAAATTCCTAGTGGTCTAAAATTACTGAAATTGCTTTCAAGGAGTCCCACATGGTGGCAAAAGTAGTAACAATGATAGTCCAACTCATTTTTCTTCTGGTGCTAAGTAATGCTGTTCTGTGAGAAAATAACCATAAAACAAACCTTACCTGAAAAGTCTTCTAACACTCAGATTATGCACATCATCACTGCAAAAAGTCTGGAAAAGTAGATGCACAGCTTGTAAGTACTGATACACAGAAAGCCCTAGGTAATGTTGGACTTATTTAGACAACAGTCTATATTTTGAGTAAGTTTTGAGATTCTTGAGTGAGAAAGATTGTCATTGTCTACATCAAACCCATTTTTAATGTCTTGTTTCCACTTCATTTTCCCAAGTGAGCTGAGAGGCATTCTCAGCTTGCGTGCCATCCACAATACAAGCAAGTTCTCTGCAGAATAGACTCAGTTTTCTGCAATTTGAGTGCCACACAAAAACTTACAGACTGTGGCATGATGATGAGTATTGAAGGAGACAGAACAACTTTTTAAGATGACTAATAAAAGTCAGATTCTTTGTTATTTGAAGTTGTATTCAGCTTTACTTCACATTTCAAAATGATTGTTCATTGTAAAAAACAACATCCTTTTGTTCTCCTTATTTACTGCCCTTTGGCTCGCAAAAAAATCCCTGCAGAAATCTGGCCTGTGGCTTGCTTTGACTGTTCAAAGGGTGTCCTTTCTGTGCTATAACACATACAGATGGAGAATAAAAGTAATGAAAAGGTGATGTAGAAAATAGCTACTAAACTAAACAAGATGTATTGGGAATCGGTTGGGGAATTACATTGGAAGGGCTGTAGTTAACTCCATTGATCAAAATGACCAAATCAAAACATATGCACATACGTATAAAATCTACCATGCTGTATGTGCAAGTTTCTATGTGCCCAACAAAACAGAAAATGCTAATTGATCTGTGCTCTCTATAACGATTAGCAATGTACTTTAGTTTGCATTATTTACATATATTTTAAATTAAATATCCCTGATGAAGTGATACTTAGCATTCCAGTAACTTCATTTAGCCCATGTTATATTTTCCAAGCTTTTGCATGTGTTCCTTAAACAAAAAAAAAAAACAGATTGATCTCTGCTCCTCTGCTCTCTGTAAGGATTAGCCTACATTATGCACAGGAATTTTAAATCGAAACACTCACAGTGAAATTATACTTAGCATTTCTAATGGATTTCATAGCTTAATTATACTGCTTGTGATCTAAGACTTAACTTCATTGCAAAATACATCTTGAACAGCACAAAATTATTCATTGTTTCTTCCCCAAAAATCGGAGTTTTAGTAAATTTAGTTTTGACATTTTGCTAGGGAGCACAAAACACAAAAACTTTAAAGCATTTCTATTCAGATTATGTGTTTGCAGCATATCGTTACAGTGTTTAACATTTATTGTAGATTAAATACTTCAGTCAAGGATAGTGTATGAAGAGAATAATTACAGAAATCTGTCTACACCTAATATTTTATTGTGTCTTCTTTGTTTATGCTATGAGGCCAGAATAAATATGCGTGTAAATTTTACAAAACCCTTTGCAGACCACTCTGATTACCATGTAGTCATTGGTCATGGATTGGGAGAAACCATCAAATAACCTCTGACACAAAACGGCCAAAGTGTGTAGATGTGAATTACATTCCCCTTCTTTATCTTGGATCTTACAGCTCAAATGATTCAATAGTTGATAGTATATAACTCATTTTCCCTAACTTTCACCCTTTCCTTACAAAACAATAACCATTGTTGAAGTTAATTTAAAACTTAGAAAATAAATAAGTTTATTTTAATCTTTTGATTTGTTCCTATATGATACCTTTTCTAATTTACTGTTCATTTTATTACCTATCCAGTGGCTCCCAAATTAGCTATGTCAACTGTTTCTTCTGTTCAAGTTGCAAACCACAAGAGAGGTAGGAATTCTTGGATTCATACAGTGATTCCATAGTGCTCTGTGTTGTGAAAACATTGCACTGTATGAATCTGGAATATCTGTGAAGTGTACCCATCAGCTTACTGGTGAGGCATCTTCTTCATTGACAACAACAGAAGCATTAAGTAGCATAAACATAAGCCATATGAAGAAAATAATAAATATGCTTCTTAGACAGTTGCTGCTGGCATATAAAGCGACATGGCATTTGTTTTTAAAGGAGTTAAATGTATGAATATGACCATTCAGATTGTTACTTAGAAAGCAAATGTTTGCTAGAGTCTTATTTTCATCACTGATATGCATAAATTGTAAAAGAGGATACATAAGCAGATTAGTTGAGGACAAACAATACATTAAACGTCATTGTCCATATCCTGAAGAAGTATCTGTAAATGCCATGGAGTGTAATGCATAGTTATGTCTTTTAATGCATTGTAAATGTGCCTTACATCTTCATTTTATTGTAACAGTGTGCAAATTCAGAGTGTAGGCATTACATTTTGAACTGAAGTTTCAATGTTTTATCAAAATGATGGAATTATATGGGCATAATGAAGGATGCCAATATTCGCTCTGACTTACAGGCAACCTGTTTCATTTGCATATCTGTCATTCACAGTCTGAACCCTGAGATATGCTCATTGTTCTTCCTCATCAACTTATCTGTAGAGTATGTATAAAGATGTTTTGTCTTTCTGTAGCTATTGTGAATATCTCATTATTCATCAAATACATATTAACAAGGAATGGAGATATTAACAAATGTTTGAACTTAGTTTGACCCATTTGATGAGATCATGATAACGAGCCATACTGTTTGTTATGAAGGAGGTCATTTCTAAGGTTACAATGAAATATCCTTAGTTTGCCTTTTGTTAGTGTGTAGAGGAGGAACACAGAGTTACTGGAAAATGAAAAAGAAAAAATATTTTAATGATTTCTGAATGCATTTTTCTTGAACTACTCTTTGAGCTTTTAATTAGAAAATGACACCGATAGCTGTCTAATGCATTACCTTAGTTTAAAAATTATGCTTCCCTTCTATGTGTGTTTACCATTGTTTCATGTGATGACATTTCATGTTTTATTGGTCGCAGCTGAAGCTTCAGTTGACCCTTGTCCCCACAGCACAATAGTATGTCATCTCAAAGATGTAAATGCATAGCATTGCAATGGGGAAAAAAAGTACTCAATTTATAGAAACAAAACAATTCAATGATCAACCTCTTTATAAGCCTCCTTCGATGGGTAATTTTGTCATGCTTTCTACAGCAGGATCAAGATTGTTGCAATAGAATCTTTGCGTTGGAAATAGTCTTTAAAGGCTCATACCGTCAATGCTTCTGTGAGTTGACAAGGGATTTGACAATTCCTGAATCATCCAAAGACAATTATCAAATCTAACGTGGCTATCTCTTCTCCCTTTTTCCTCCGCATTAAACCTATCTAGCTATCTTTACCTCTTCTCTGAGGTTTTATTTTCCAAACCATTTACTCCTTATTGTTATTCATCTTTAAACTGTCTCCAGTTTATCTGTGTCTTTTCTGACATGTGGTACTCAGAACCAAAAGCAGCATTTTCTAGCACTGTAAGCTCATGTCATTTCATTGTTGGTAAACCATTTGCAGTCTGATTTCGATACTTTCCCCCATCTCTTTGAGTGATTGCATGGCTTTGCCAGTGCATGAAAGTGGTTGGGCTGCTAGCCAGAGGCACGTGCCTAAAAACCTCAAGCTGTTCTTCTGACAAGTCTAATAAGCAGGCTACTTTCTGGTCTTGGTGTGCTGGTTAAGATGAACCACGTAAGCTAGAAAGGCCATACAGCACTGACAGGTATTAGCTTCCCAGCTGGCATCATGCTGAATGCAATTCTGCATGTTATGTTTGACTGGTTTAGGGTAGCACCTCATGTAGCCACTGGAGAAAATAATTCCATTTCAATCATATGAGGACCCTTTACAAAGCTTTTTTTATAAACACTGAGGGATGTAAAAATGATTCACTGATCAGGCCAACACAGTAAGCAAAATAAGTTCATATTATTGCACTAGCAAAATGGGGAGGGAAGGAAAAATTAGCAAAAAATTGATTTAATTGTTACTTGCCATGCCTTTTTTTTTCCTTTGCGCCATTGCTAATCTTTGATCAGATGTTAGATTGTTTTTAGTTAACTGGGTTTTTTCCTGTACCATGTAGCATTTACCAGTCTCATAATCACGATTCCTAGAGCTTTTCTGTATCTTAGTAAGTTAACTTCGAGACAAAGGCTTTCTTTCATACAGCACAGTTGTTACAAAAGAGCAGTACCCATAGGAATGCAACCAAGTATAAGAATTGGTCTCGTGTGTACCTTTGATGTTCATGAGCCACATCTGAACTTGAGTAGTTCTTCTGCATATGTTTAGGAGCACGTGTGTACATCAAACTAAGTCCTTCATAATTATTAGATGTTTCTTCAGTCCAAATCATAACTTGGAGCAAGCCTTGTTACTGAGTGAATTACTTTATGTGCAGCTTTGTTTCCTGTGCTTTTGTAATGGCTAATTATGTGTAGTAGTAATATTATTGAAGGTCATATCACGGTTTCAGAGTGGAAGTAGTGCAGTCATTCATTCACAGAATATTCTCAATTTCTTTCTGCTACTTTAAACACAAAAGATGAAGTACCATATTCTGATTTACTGGCACTTTTTTATAGTCTGCATATTTTTGAAACATAAAAATGTAGCATGCTGCTGCCGTTACTGATTCGAAAAACAAGGTAAATTATTTCCTCTAAATTCACCTATAGTATGATTATGTTTAGCCACAAGTCTGACAAACATACCAGTACGGTATCATCTCACCAAAACAAATTGTCTAACGGTAGCAGAGGACAGGTCCTTTGTCAGACAGAGAGATTAAGACAGCATTGCTTCTGAATCTGAGATTCAGAAGGATCAGATTGCTTATCACTAACAAGTCTTTCTTATTTTAAAAATCAAACACATAAAAACTTACCATCGTAACAATTTTCCCTGTGACTCCTGTTTGCTAGTGCTAGTTTCCACTTTTAGATCTGTTGCCTCTGCCCCACACAGGCAGTTTTTACTCAAGCAAGATGGATATACTAGGGGAGAAATGCTGCTGGGTGGCTGGGCGAGACGCTGAATCATACTGACCAGCTGCAAAAGACAACAAACATTAACACTTTTTTCCTCCCCCCTCAATTATGTCAAGTGGTAACATACTGAGACTGATACCGAATGTTTTACTGTACTCCAGCAGTTATAGGCATCAAAATTACCAGATTGGCATGAACCACAAAACATCAGTTTAGCAGTATAACATTGAAGAGAACAAGAATGCATATATGTTGACTAAATGTGCATATGTAAATTGAATTAATGTTTCCTGGCAGCAGAAAGGCAGCTCTTAATATTGAAACATATGTTGTGCTAAGTGTTGTTCAGTATAAGAAAAAATGCTATCTATTTACAGTCCACTACATCAGACAACAGCCAAAGAAATATATATGTATTAGGTGTGCATAACATACTCATAAGCATGTACCGGTATTGCTATTTCTTTATAAAAATACAGACAGGCACAAATATCATATCTGATGCCCTATGCCAACGATCAGTGGGCTCATTAGGTGCCCTGGCATCATCAGCAGCATACCACAGGAAAGGCAACACAGAGGACTTGGCCCTTGTCATGTATGGAAACATTTTACACCCTCTGCTACAGCTTTATCTAATTACAGGCTAAGTTAACTTCAAGACCTTGAAGCTCTTCCAAGTCACTGCAGTACCCCATTACTGCAGGAAACATACCATAATCTCTTTCACCAGTTAATAAACTACGTCTCTAAAGCATCAGTGTTCTTGCTACAAATTGGAAGAGTGTTCGAGAACCTCAGTGCCCTAATGGCTAGATACCATCTCCTAATTTCCAGTTGAAAATTCTCAATGGTCAGTTAACACTCATTTGTTCTTGTGCCAGTGTTGTCCGTTAGCACAGATATTCACTTAGGATGGCAGAAGGCTATCTCCTTGATGTATTTATAGCCCAGTGATATCCCCTGTCTTCAGTTTCCTGGACCAAACAAGCCAAATTATCCTAATCTTCGCTTTTTAAATAGGCTCTCTACTTCTCTGATCATCCTAATAACCTTTCCTGCATTCATTCTGGGTCATAATCTCAGAGTTGAGTGATCAGACTTACACAAGCTTTCTACACAAAGCATAGCTGTGCCTTCTATAATGATATTGATACATTTCTAATTTCTACTTCTTTCTGCATAAAACCAAGCATTGCTTGTGATTAAAGACTAAAAGGCATTAGCAATCTATGTTTAATGAAGGGGCTTTTAAAAAGCGGCTGTCATGCCAGCTGCATTTCAGATGGCTGCAGTAAGCATGCTTTCTATTCAGTACACATTTCAGAATTTTCATGATCTTTTCTGGCCCAATTGTTTTTCATCTCAGAATATAAAAATGGGTTAATGCTTACCTCAGAAGTACAGTAGAAGTAGCTCTTAAATAATACCTCTGTTCTTTCCTTTTCTTCTCTGTTAATTGTTTTAGGAAGTGCTGGCCGAAATTGTCAAACTAGAGATTTGTTTGGTCTTGAAATAGAACAGTCTGATTCCCAAGGTGCCTACCAGTTACAGTAGTATTTTTGAATACTCACCATTTATGTCAGAACAAAGCTTTTATTTTACTTACAGTTGTGGATTTAAGCATGATGAAGTTCGACAGTTTTGTCCACTGTATTTAATATTTTTAATATGAGGAAGTTTTTCCCATGTCTTGATTTATACTCATCTAAAATCTGCAAAAAGATGTGCATTTCTGTCAGCGGCAACTGAGCCTCCAGTACTCCTGAAAGGTTTACAACTGCAAATGCTTCAGTTCCATCAGGTCTGCCAACAACAGCCAACCTTCGACGTCATGCTATGGTCTTCGGGTCACGCTAACCTGCCTGAAACAAACTTCACTTTCATTGCAGATAAACATCTGCTGTTGTCCATGTTACATTGATTAACATGTATGTGCCATTCATTCATACTTCTATTCATGGTTCATTTTTACTAAGCATGTAATGTGCTATTACTCTGCTGCTGTATACATTTTGTATACATTTCTGTTCTTCCTTGAAAGACTGTGAATGCTTCGGGCACTCCAACCGGTGCAGTTACATCGAGCTGCTCAATACGGTCATTTGCGTGAGCTGTAAGCACAACACTAGAGGTCAGCACTGTGAGTTATGCAGGCTGGGCTACTTCAGAAATGCTTCTGCAGAGCTGGACGATGAAAATGTTTGCATAGGTCAGTCCCGGGATAACTGCGCCTTTTCTTCTGTGCCTTTTCAGCTACTGGCAGCTGCTAGGGACCACTGCTGCTTACTTGCCAGTTGAGCCAGAATGAGCTTTTTCAATGGATAAGAACATCTGTGTAGACTTTTCACCCCATTTCCGTTGCCCCTGTAGCCCCAAGGAGGTATTTTGATTCTGTATATGATGATGAACCTCCCTGGCTAAGGGTCCTGGGAAGACTTTCCCAGGACGCCTCTAAGAAACTGATTGTGCTGTCCTTCTGCAGGAGGGAGCCGCACTGGAGTTGCGCATGTGAAAACTGAAGGGTTGAGTCATAAATACCTGTTCCCAGTCTAACTTTCGGAAGTATTAGTACAGGCTCTTGAGTACTTGCCTGGACATCTACAAAAGTTGCCAGCTGCATCAATAGGACATGGGGAGTGGTGTTTATTAACCCCTTTTATTCACTTAAATTTCATAAAAACACATTGCAGCTAATTCTGCTCCCAGGCACAGGGCTGTAAATGCAGTGTTACTTCCCGTCTCCTTAGAGGAGAAACTGAAATTATGCCCCTGTGGTTAGGAGCAGAATTTATCAAATCAGTCTGACATTATGTCAATTCAGAAAAGGGATTCCTAGGTGAAAACCATGCTTAAACCTAGTATCTGCTATAAAATCCAAAATGCGGAATTAAAGACAATGTCAGAACATAATAAAAAAACTGTATTAGGAAAAAATATAAGATCTTTATCACACTAGAAGAATATGCATTGTTTGCATGTCACCGCAGACAGTATATAGCAAAAGTTAGGACACTTTAGGTGAAGACTGAATGTAGTCAATAAAGCAAGCCTCATACAATGGCCAGTAGTTAACAGGTAGCCACAAAAGATGCTGTTCTACTAACAAACAGAGATGGAGAATTTATTATATAATGTTTCTGATAGACACAAGCATCGACAGAACCCATTCTGGATTTTCACTGTGATTTTTTTTCTTTTCATTTTCCAGGAAGCAAAAAGGAAGAGTAGTTATAAGATTTTTTCATGCCAAAGTAGACTATGGGTGTATAAATTATATTTTAATATTCTTTATAATCCATTGCTGAGATTCAAGCCAGAAACTATTTAGGTTGCTATTATTTATTTCAGTCTGCAGCTTTACAGATTTACATTTTATTTTGTGATAAACACCCAGATCCATCTATGCACTGCATTTCACGTGTCCTTCTTTTAACTTTGCTTGGCAACACATTCAGAAAATGCATGATCTCTTTTGACGTTATAATTAGTCTGAGCTAATAAGAACTTTAGTAGGCAAGTCATGATTTTGTATGACTGTGCTGAGAAGATTAACCCAATCAAATGTTCCTGGAAAAAACCCACTGTCCCTCATATTTTTTTGATGTAGATGACGGACATCATCGGTATGACATCAGGGCTGTATAATTTCAGCTGCCTAAATAGGCCTAATAAATATGACACTAAATTACTCTGTTTGGGATTTTTCGTCAGCTCATTCAGTAAATTGGTTTCCCATGTACACTGAAATGCTAAGACAGCAGCTGTAGCTACATAAGACAAGGAAGTTAATAAACCAGGAGTCAAAAATAAGTAAATTTTAAATTAATTTTCGGGTCATGTATTTAAAATGTCTTAGTAAAACAACTGTGCACTTCAAAATTGCCCGGACTCTGCAGAAATAAAACTAAAAAACCTTTCATTTAACAAGGGTTTTTTTTTAAAAAAAAAAAAAAAAAAAAAAAGGCAATGAGGTGCATTTGCTGACTTTCCCACCTTAATGCAAGCAGAGTTCTCTCGGGCTCCCATGAGAATTGTACCATGCGAGATGAGTATAGGATCAACTAGGACTATGGTTTGCTACATATTAGGTAATTTGTTTTAAATAAATAATATTCTTGTTGGACTAAGACAGTTTTCAGGATCATAGTGATCATACTGCATACAAAATGTATGTATCCTAGCTGATTTGCCAACTTAAGAAGACTTTCATACTTCTTGTTTAAAGTCAGTGAAGTGAAGCAGATACCCAAGCGCTTTTCAGAAAACAGAGAAGTCTGTGCTTAAAGTGCTTAGGAACTGGGGCTCCTAAGATTTAATCCTGCGAAGTGTAGAGTATTTTCACCTCTGAGAGAATTGATGGATTCACCATCCTTCTAGGTCAAGCACAAAGAGTTTTGCTCTATTGGAAACGCTCATTTCTCTTTTCTCTGAGTTTAAAAGCAATGTTTTGGGTTTTAAGTATGAGTGGAATGTTGGCATGAACATTTTAATAAGCAGATTTCCAGTGATATGTGCAAGTCTTATTCCTGTATGAAAGTCTCATTTTTCCAGGCTAATTCTTTCCTCTTCAGCCATATATGTAGAAAAGTAAAAAATGTTTGGATAAGCTAGTTTAATAGCAGCTAACAGGGCTTTGGCTCTGATTTATCAAAACTACATATGCAGTTTTCATAAATATATATGGTAAGTACATGGATAACAAACCTGTGAATCTTAGCTGATGCTAACTAAATGGAGAAAATGTAAAATGTTTCATTTTTAAAACTGACAAGTTACAAAGAATTGAAATACTGAGAAGGTTTTTACCAGTGAACCAAATGCAACACATTATACAGTGGGCTTAAATCTAATTTTATTATGCCCTTAATTTCTTCAGAAGCAAAATAAATTTTATTTCCTAAAATGAAATATCAAAAATTTTTGGATTTGTCAGTTAACTGCAAAATTACCTCATATGGGCAACTGTAGTTTCTAAATAAATCAAGGTATTTTGAAGTTAGAAATCATTCACTTGACATGCTTACAGTGAAAAAGAATTTAACAACTTGAAGAGCTTTTTGTTTTTACAGGGTCTTGATAAAGTCCTAATACCTCTTTATTTCAGTGAATACATACACTGGCAAGCATGGATAGCACGGAAACCACCAAGTAGACCCAGAGTAATAAAACATTTCCTTTGCCTTACAACATAAATACTGAAATGGTAATTATTGTCACACCTATAAGAAAGCCAGCCTTGCATTCACTTAGGCTTAAGCTTCAGTTAACACCTGTGAGACCTTTAGAAACCCTAATGATACATGGTTGAGTGAACCCTGAGGTTTGTCCTGTGGCCACTGTCAACCCAGACTGATAAGCAGCAAGCCTGCAAGCTTCAGCCCATTTTCCCAACCTTCTTTTTTACTTATTTTCATTGTGTTTTGTCAGCAGCATCACATTGGTATAGTGAATCTCAGTGAACAGGTGACTATTACTGTCATCTTCCCATCCTTCAGACAGTCACCAGATGGAGGTTAGGAGGAAAATTCCTTCCCAGTTCAGATCTGCAGGGTTTTTTTCCCCACCCTGGAACCCGATGTCTGGTCTGCTTATTAGGATGATCTGGGAATGTTAATTTAATGTTATTTAATGCCTGTTGTAAGGGCATTGGAGATACTGACTGCCTCCCTGTGGCACACCGGAATTGGGGCTTTTGAGCTTTTTAATGTCTTTAAGTATGTGGCAGGTCTTGGGAAGCGTTCCACAGCCTGTGATACTGTGTTGGACAATGAGCTTGGATGTTCAGTGGACCTCTGTAGGTTATATATCAATTGTGTATTGGGAGAGATGGAGGCTAGATTCAGTTACTAAAGGTTACTGGGTCTGTGTGGTGTTCTGATTTGATCTACTACTTTTGTAAAAGGGCCTGGCTTAAAGTTTTGTTTCCACTATCTACTTTCCCTTAAACAGCACAATATGGGCCTGGTACTTCTTACGTATTTATATTATAGAGTTCAGTAAGAAAGCTTTCACTTTCAGGGTCAGGTTCTTGTTCTCTGGAAAATATAACATTATGTAGCTATAAACATTCAATATCATACGCCATAGATTTCTTTCACAAACACTTGTTTAAATCACTGTAACTCCATTATGTCCAACTAAGCTATTTTTAATGTATAAGAATTGGGCCTTCTGTTTCTAATGTAATTCCAAGCTTTTTGTCTTTCAAGGTTTTCTATAAACACTCTTAAGCAAATTTTACTTCCTGCATTCAATATGTATCTCAGTTCTGTGCCTGTTTACATAAACATTTCATACATCTGATTAACATCAGAATTGCCAGCTTTTGAAATGGCACTCACTGTGCTATAATTCTGCTCAGCCTTGCACAGTATTTTGGCGTGTCAGTTTTCAACTTCATTAATGAAGGTTGCTAGCTAATTGACTCTATTATTATTGTGGAACTCTGTTTGCCAAAGGTAACTATTCTTCAGCACGCCAAATGTTCAAAGAGCCATCTGTAATTTATAGTTAATAAACACTGAGACAACAGATGACAAATGTCTTCCTGGTAATTTTTTTCCTGTTACAGTCTTTCCTTTGGATTTTTTTAATATTTTACTTCCCAGTTCAACTCCATTTTGTCATGTACAATATTGCTCAGGTTTAACCTACTGCGAGGGAACAATTGCCAAAGGTAGTCATCAAAGTAGCACTGATTCACAGACATATAAAGCCAGATTCCCAGCAGGTTGCCCAGATTCAGGAATCGATTTGTGTATCTTTTGCCTTCAACAGCAGCAGAGATCAGCTGCTGCCAAAATGTGCCTGTGGTCTCAGTTGACAGTGGAGTTACTCTGGGTCTACATGGGTCTACATGATAGATACAGCCCTTCATTTAAAAATAAATAAATAAATAAACTGAAGAACAGGAGTGCCAAAAATGAGCTCTGCTAGCTACTGTCTTGTCTTCTTTGTTCAGCTAGCTGAAAGCTGAACACAGATACTGTAATCACGTTAAAGAAAAGGGCTGTGAATGAACAACACAGTAAGTGTTGCGGGAGGAAATGGGTTACCCTAGTCATTCTTTAATTAGGTGAACATATATGGAAAATACACAGCGGGGAATGAGCCTCACTGCATTGTCCATCTGCCCACTGGGAGGTGGGAGAAATGAAAATGGCAGCGTAAAGCCAGTTCTGATAAGTTTTGAGCATTACATTACTGCTCACCTCAAGCTTTTCATTGTGGAATATGTAAAAGGTTTATTAATGTCACTGATGAATACAATCTCATCAATTTAATGGCAAATATCCACATAAATTATTATACTGCTCAAAACTATAAAGGAAGACTATCTTGGAAATAAGTAAAGTGCATTTATATAGCCCTGTAAAGACATTCAGCACTTCAGAAAATATTGAGTAATATACATAAGCCTATTTTAATAATGTGAAACATTTCACCCTGATGGCACATCGATATATCCATACTATACAAAGCTTTTCTAATGTTCATTAAATTGTCAAAAACATTCTTACCAAAAGAGAATCTGTTACAATCACTTATCCTCAAAGAACATGGTATCTTCTGCCTTTATATCTTTTCTGTTTACTTTTTCTCTTCACATCATAAAATGTCTCTTCCTGAAATGACATGTGCAAACAAATAAATGGACCTATAGTAGTTAATTCACTACTCTAGATATCCTTAATAGACAGTCTTCCTTTACCTTTAGTACTGGAAATGCACCCTTTACTGGTATTGAATGAATTATCACCATATGTAGACCTGAATCCAGTGTGTATGTGTTGTCTTGTTTCTGCAGACTGTTATTGTAACCCTTTTGGTTCAGTCCATGATCGCTGTAATGACAGAGGATTTTGTGAGTGTAAGGAGGGAACATCAGGGCCTAAATGTGATAAATGTCTGCCGGGATATATCTGGCACAGCTTGGGCTGTCAACGTAAGTAACTCTGAGAGTCGCCCCTCTCCTGCAACTTTGCTGCCTCTGCGTCTGTATGCTATCACGTGCAGCTACTTAAGAGCAGAAAATGAGCAAAACGCTCTACGAGCTGTAAGAACGCCATACTGCCTGAACCTTTTCGGAGACTCCCAGATGAGGACAGTAAATTGACTGTGCCATCCATTTATTTCAGTATGCTTTCAGTGTCCTCTCTCTTTCTCTTGCTAATGCCTGGAGGAGCTCCCACTGCAATATGTAAATATGCGTGTCTTGCCAGCTGTGAAATAAGTTTTGTATATTAAAACATCAGCATATTAACTCCAAATTCAAAATTCTTACTCAAAGACTAAAGGTGATTTCTCTCCATGTTCACTTTTGTCCTGTACTAAACTTCAACTTCTTGAGTAACTTAACTATGCTTTCACACCTTAAAACTATGTCCCTGGACAATAAAACTGCAAAACACTGGCTCATTACCTGTTATAATTAGTGAAAACTAGACAAAAGCTACAGGTAAAAAAAAAGGAAGTATACTTAACATCCTTAAAAATAAAAGCTGAAATTTTGCGTAAATATTGCTAAAGCAGGTGTTGTTTCAATGCTTAGTTGTATATGTAGCTTCTCTTCTGGTTAACAGGTCATGTAAACAAGCGAGTGGAAATACCACATCGGTATGTACAGGATTAGACTTTTGCAAATTTCTTTTGTAGTAAATTCTTAAGATTTATTCTTTATAACTGTTTTGATCATCTACTTCCAGAAACTCTGGAGAGTCCTCTCATGTTTTTCTTTCACCTTTTCTCCCTGCCTCTCTGCATTCTTCCACACACACATTAAAGAGATTTCTACAAAAGCTTGCTTTTGATTTTTAAGAGTGAGAAACACAAGAGAGAATGTAATTACTGACACTGATTAGCCAAATATTATAAAATTGGCCATATAGCCATACAGCTCTAAATGCTGTAAAACAAATGCAAATCTTATATCATAAATTTTTTTTAAAAAAACAATAAAGCTAGAGATTACCACTGCCTCTCCAAGTGATGAGTACATGTGAAATAGAAAATCTGGGCTTGTGACAATTCAGCAAATATATCTAGAAAGAAAACCAATAAAGAAAGAACTTCAGGAAAGACTGTGATAATTAACCAATTAGCATTAAAGCTAGTACATGAAGAGAAAGGAATTTTGCATGGGCGACGCAGTTAAATGTTACCCGAGAAAATTGGACTTTCTCAGCTTCTGCCAGAAAGCTCCTGTTTATATTTGGCAGGTTGTTTAAACCATACTTTTCACATGTGGTTGTTAACCGTATTCTCATTTTCTGGATGCTTGCACTTGAGTTTCGATTCACAGAATTATTGAGCACTTACAGTTGCAGCAGAAAGCAGGCAAAGTAGTGTTTCAAATCTCAGAGTTCTCTATTATTAATATTTTGAAAAATCAGATCCTAGGTATCTCAAAAAAAGCACTCGGAAGTCATAGGATCTCCCTCTGCATTGCACCCCTTATGTAGAAGGAGGTTGTCACCACCCCTGTACCTTACCCTAGGTACTGACAAAATAAGCATTAGAATTTGTGAAGCATTGAGATATTGTAGTGACAGGAACCACAGGCAAAAAAAAAAAAAAAGAAAAAGGAAATCAATATGATTCTCTGCAGTAGAATTTGAATAAAGTACAGTAAACACCATGTCCGCACAGTGGGTCTGAGAAGATACTAAGTAGCTGAGATATTGGACAGGTCTGGAGGTCTGTGGAGCAAATTTTACAGTCATATAATTAATATAATAATATATATACCAGCTTGTCAAAATGATTCCTTATTAAATGCAGTATTTCCTATCTTTTCAAGTTTGGACATTATGACCCCAATAATGTTCTTTTAATGAGGATTTTTTGAGCCCAACATATAATTAGCCTGATTTCAGCTGAATCAGAGTATTTGTAAAAGCTTTAGACAGTTTCTGGAAATGCAAGCTAGTGCCTTTATATTTGCTGACACAACTAATTAAGTTTCCCTCACTGTGTTGTAATTTTCTCAACAAATCTCAGTCTGATTGTGTAACTGTTAGATATTCTCCAAGTTTGACCAAATTATCTAATCAAATTCAGAAGAAAAACAACTAGATGCGGTTGTCAGTTTTATGGAACAGACATGAAATTGCCACATTTTACCAAGCACACACTGATTTAAATCTCATTTTTAAGTCTTTTCGTGGAGGAACAGAATTCCAATTCATTTAATTTTGTAGTGTGGCAATTTGAGCAAAGCTCAAAAAGATTATTTGTCTGGACATGTAGCATGTGGTTTTGATCTATTTCCCTGAGCTTGTGCTGTACAGAAAGGTATATATGCAAAGACGGATACACGCACACACTCAACAGACCAATATGTGTTTGTTTACTTTTTGTTATACATAGCCTATTGGCATTATTAAGAAAATCTATTCTTATGGAGCTTTGTGGCTAAAAATAATTGACCTAGGGCAACCAGAAGCTTGACCTATAAATAAATAAGTTAAATCTATACCATAGCTAGTTATGATTACTTGTATGATTGTATTAGTAAATGGAGTGGCTTAGTTTTATATATTAGTAATCCTATTTGGGAAAACCAACGCTACAGTCTTGTGGTGTTTTCTAAGGCTCACAATATATCATTTGATAAATTACTGTTCATAGTTTACCTTATACCACGCATGGGCAAAAGACACAGAAGCTATTATCCTCAGAGGTATTCATTTATGTACCTCACTCTTACTGATTTCATCTAAAACCTTTGAGGATCTAGGCAGAGCGCTCATCACTTGAGTCTCTTTGCATACAGAGGTCAGATGCAATTTCAGACTTTGCCTCCAGATAAAAAGCACCATGATAACAGCTGTTATCGTATTGAATTCAGGGTTTATGCTGCATAGGCATAGCAGTCAGCAGGGTCTGGTTGGTACAGGAGGGTTTGCTGCCCTCAGAAAAAGAGGCACAATAGATGCGACTGTGCCTTGCACTACTTCTAAGCCCTCCCCCAGAACCATTCATGCCGCAGGCGTTGTGCGTGCGGGGAAGCTGCTGGGGTTTAGCTCTCTGCCTCCCTCCCAGATACTGCCAATGGTTTTCTCACCAGCATGCATACATAGATCAAAGCGCAAGGAATGAATTAACAATAGAATAGTCTGTTCAGTCTGGTCCTGAAACCCTTTTAGAATTTCAGAAACATGAGAAAATACATAGCTATATTTCATTTCTCTGTTTTATAGAAATTAAATGATTTCCTTTAAAAATGAACATAAATACAGAAGAAAAAGCTCCAAGCGTGGCAAGAAATTTAACCAGCAACTCCAGCTGTTTTGGGCCAGTCTTAAACTGAACATAGTGCTTTGTGATAAGAGGAACCTGTAACAAAAGGTTGAAACGTTTACACACAGAAGAACTGCCCGAGTTTTAAAAAAATGGATGAAGACAAAACATTAAGCAGGAGCATTCATTTGATTTTCTACCTGTACTGCTCATAGTCTTGCATCTTTTGTATTTCTTGGCCATGACATTTCAGGTGGCTAAATTCTGTTGCATACATACAAGAGCATTTAAAAATAACACCTTTTAATTTCACACATACAAGAATTGATTCCAAAACCAATCCAATCAGGCAAAAAAAAAATTACTCTTTTGCCAATCTCAGTTTGCCAGCACAGCTCGAATTTTCGTTGGGCGTGATTGCCTCACAGGGGAAAAGGTAAGGGAAGGTCCAATGATTAATATTATTCACTGTCTCCCTTGATACAGTCAATGAGCAAATAAAGACGTTGAACCTGCAGCCCCACAAAGGCCTAGACCGAGTACAAGAGTCACCAATGGTAGCTTGTACCCGAGTTAAATCCGGTGTGTTATTTATTGTGAATCACTGTTTTAAATCATCTTGGTTCAATGGTGTAAATCTTAAAACAATTAGCAAATGAGTTTTCAGCTCATTTCACGTCAAGCTCTGAATAGTTTATTTTATTTTACCCTTTTTTGTTCATTTTAAATAGTTTTTATTAAAGCAAGCAAAGGATTACACTCTTATCTTCAATGCTCAAACTGCACTCAGTGCTTGTATCTGTCTTCCAGACTGAACTCGTATTACTCTGCAGCCTATTAGATAATTCATATGCTGTCACAGTGTGCATTCAACTTATTATATGATTATTTAAATATAAGCTTTTGTGTGTGCATTTTATTATGTGTTACAAATGCTAGAAGCCGAGGCATTTGATCAAAATCATCATGCAGATTGAATTGCTGAAGAAAATCAAACCTGAAATTGTAACCCTGGAACTTATATTAACATTTGCTTTTGGAAGTTTGTGTTTACAATTCAGCAAGAAAAGATATGTTACCATCCATTTCTCTAAAAAAAAAAAAAATCCTTCTTGAAAAAATACATCATGCACTTCTTTCTAGACAGATTAAATACATAAATGTAACTGTCTCCCCCATTGAAGGTTAGTGATCTTTTATACATGTTTGTACACAGATGTATCCTGTGAGTCTTTCAATACCTACACATTGAATTTGTGCCTGGGGAACTATATGCTGTAAAAAGAAATAGAAATTCAGAACTGGGATGCCGTGCCTTGCTGTTCACCTTTGCAACTGCCTGTGTGAGGAGCCATAGACAATCCATCTATATCTTTTTATATCTTTTTACATCTATTTACCAGTAGCAGTTTTAATGCTTTTAGCTGGTCAGGATACACTGGGATTTCCCCTCTGCACAGGTGCTGTACGTACTTTCAGTTCTGGTGTGTTTTGGTGCCAGGACTGGTGCTAGTAAGTGCACTGCCACACTTGGAGCTGGAGGGAAGTAAAACATAGAAAGAATTTATTGAAAAGGATAACGTTCTGATGGGGCTGAACATTGCTGTCCCCAAGGAACAATCTGCCCCTGGTCTTTATACATGAAATACTGATTTCACAATACCTATCTTACATGATTGTTATGCAGACTAAAGAAATTGTGTGTATAGGGGTTTGGATGTAAGAGGAACAGATTTTGCTTCAAATGGCTCCAAATTTAAATCCAAAATAATTCTCTTTAGACCAATCCAGAATCCCACTGCTGCAACTCAAGGCAAAGTATGGCTTACAGAGGTAGGACAAGCAAGGCAAGATTACAAACCAAATTGCAGTGTTACCGGGCCTGATGCTCAGATGATGCAAAACACTGATTCCACTCACCTCAGGGGAAGCATGCTGACGACTTACGCATGTAATGCCATGCTGATATCCTGGGTCTTTTAAACCTGAGAAAAGAAAACTTGAATGTGCTTATTAACACATTCATTCCAAAATACATGACCCACAGAATAACCATACAGATTCAGGGATACGTAGAAAATTGTTCACCAAAGTATGAATATTATGGAATGGTATTATTTTTTTAATGAGATACTGGATTTGAAGGAGAAAAAGAAGGTTGATACCTCTCTGGGGAGAGGATATTTTAGTCAGAATAAACATGTCAGAACACAAACACTGTATTTAACAAAAATGATTAAGTGAAGCATCTTTCCTCTATGAAGAGCACAGAGGAGAAGACTAAAGCATAGGATGCTTTCTCTCTATATAGTTATTATAAAGATCTGCAGAGTTACTGTCGCATGCCTAGGTTGGGGATTAAGTCTCAAGCTGCTTTTAGTACTGCTGCCTACAAAGTGTGTGGAATATTGTGGAAATGGAAGAACCTGCAGAAGGAATAGACAAGAGGGGCATTGGTGAGAGCTCAAGGACATTATCTCAGCGTCTCTGTGCTGGAAGGAAGGCTTCTATGAACAGGATGGGGACTGTGAATTAGGTATCACCTGTGTGGGGGGAAGCCGAAGAAAATAACAGGTCATAAATCAACCAGAGAATGAGGCATAGAAAAGGGAGCTAGTTGGCATAGTTAACATCTCATTAAGAGGCACCAGGCTCTTAACAGACTGCAGCTCTTCACTTCAGGAGATTTACTCTGACAACCTGGTGATCAGACTTGCTTTCTCCAAAGTGAAAAGAAATGGTTCAGTAGCAACATTTATACACCTGACCTTTAATAGAACAACTTTTCCCCAGCTAGGTGAAGGATTGGATTGGAGCAAAGAGGTTGTTGTCCTCTTGATCTTGCCCAGGTATCAACTTCAAAGCTGCTATTCCACGGCTGTCTAAACTGCTCTAATGGAGCAGATTGTGCTGCAATCCCTCTTCTCCCAATTCCCAGCTATTTAGTCCCACACCCCTAGCAATCTCTCAGGCACTTGTTTGACCTTTCATTGAACCATTTCAGATCTAACTCAGCAGGACACTAACCAAAAAAGAAGAAATAGTTTTCTGCTGTGTTAGTTCTGTGATATGAATCAGCAACGGGTTGAGCAAGCAGGAGCACCCTGGGAGAGCAGAACCCACTCAGCTGGGGAGTAATGTAACCCTGGCCGCCAGCATTAGGCTGGACTAGGCTGCCATGCAACTGTAGCACATCTGTGGGATCAGTATTCTCCTCTTTCCATCTTTAGGTCATTCACATTATAGTCTAGCAAGTTGCTGGTACTTTTAGCAAACAAAGCCACATAATTTCAGATGGATGAGCAGGTGGATAATTAGGGAAACTTCCTAAAAACTTGTTCCTAAAAAAAAAAAGTCCCATACACTCCCAAAAATAGTTTGAAAACCCACTAACCTACAGAAAAACAAACAACTCTCTAAGATTCTCTTGTACTGAAGCAGAATCATAACTTTTTACAGGCAGCAAAACTAGGATTCTGCTTGCAGAGCCAAAATGGACAGTGGTGACAGACGTGAGCAGAGCGCATTTCAAAACAGCCCAATTTAAAAAGAGTGAATACAATTTCTAGGGTCTTCAGTATTTTTGGTGCCGTATCATGGAAGAGTTCTGAACAACTAAATATTAGGAAATTCATGAAAAGTTAAACAAGTAACATTATTTGTTTTCTTTATTCAGATGATTTAGAAATGGTTAATATTTGATAGCACAATGATAAATATTTTAATACAGTATATTGCAGTCGGTTAGGAGTAGATCAAAAAGATACAAAGTAAGCTTCACTAGATAAACTTTTATTAGGTACATGAAATAGAACATAAAGCTTGATAGCAATCACCATTTAATCTATTCACGTTTGGAAATGTATTGAAGGAGAAACTTATAACTCCATTAGTTGTTATGAATTATTAAATGTTCATTTGAACAGTGATGAGCAGGACTGGTTTTCCTCTGAAAAATCTGTCACGCTTTCATTTGAAGCCTGCTCAGTGGCTGTAACTTCTATGTAATTTGCCTGCTCGCTGCCTTTTTATGAGGACAGAAATAAAGAGATCAATAGCACCACAGACACGCCCAGATGGGATGTTTTTATGAAGGGGCCTTAAAAGGATCATTTAGGAGTAAGTAATCTCCATCCTACTTAATTGCAGATAAAAACTACTGACCCGAGGCAATTAAAGATAGTCAACACTTCCTATCTTGACATTGATGCAACTGATGGCATTGCTGACACCAGCACATGCTGATTATTAAGACTTCAGTCGTTATTGTTTTAGCTTCCTTTACACATGTGCAAATACAACTCTCCCAAGAGATCTTTCGGTTCACAATATGAAAACCAAAGTTTAGTTTAGAAGGAGTTGATAGGTTTTAACTTGCAAGGTGCTGACTGCCACCCCTAACAGAAGCTAAGCTCCCCCAGTGTTATTAAAGGTAAAAAAATGCCTCTTAATATTATGCGTTAATAAATGGGTGCCCTAGAAGTAGGTATACCAAGATTCAGTCTACTTGTAAATTTAAATTTTAAAAGACTAGGCTTCCACCTTAAGTGGATTTCAGAGTTATTCTAGGTACAGGGGCACACCTGGTGTCAAGGTGTGTTGCTGCCCTGAATTCAAACATGCTGAAATGATGTAATCCTAAAGTAACCAGCATTTCTAACTTCAGGTTTGTATTTCTACAGAGTATCTAACAGCTAATGAACTCAAGGCTTTATAATTACATACTACTACTATTTGAGGTACTTTCCAAAATATTTAAAGTCTTTACTCATTGACAGTATTTGTTATGAGTAATCTATAGATGTGAAAAAAAAATAATCTCAGACTGAAGCTTTTAAAGAAATTTAATTGAACTAAAGGAGTTATTATTTAGTATCAATAGGTTGAGTACTTCAGCAATGAATTTCTGAAAATAATCAAGACCTTTCAGGATCTGAGTTCTTAGCTAAAACACTTAACAGAAGTGTCTTTTCACACTTCCCAATTCCTACTTCACCCTATTGTTTTCTGACCATCTGTTTTAGAGCTGGTCTTCAAAACCTTTCACTCCCGTGAATCATGTTTTTATCTTCATGCTTGCATGCTTATAGACAGTAGAATATCTTACGGTACAAAATTAGAAAGCCTGTACTGAGTTAGACCAGGGATCAATTTACCCCAGTGTCCTCTACTTGACAGTAGTGGGCTTGAGTGGTATTTCATTCAGCATAGGCACCCAAGATCTAGGAAGCTCTTCAGCTTACAGATTTTCTTAGCCAAAGAGTTCATCAGTATCTTCATATTTAGTTGGTCTCAATGAGCCTTTCATCCACTAATTTGCCTAGTCACTTCTTGAGACTTTCCTGCTTTTCTTATCCAAACGTCCTGGGCACAAGTTCATGATTATGCAAAGTGTAGTAATCATAATAATTTCTTTGTTTTAACTGGCTGGCTGACAATTTCATTTGGTACTTCCTAGTTCTTGAGAGGAACAGGTAATAAGAATAAATGAATAATCATTTCCAATTCATCTTTTCCATAACATTTGTGATTTTATAGATGTCTATTATTTTCCTTCAATCTATCTTCCCTTTCTTATGCTGAAGAAACCTAATCTATTTAATCTGTCCTTTTACAGGAATTGCTTGTATCTATGATCGCTCTTCATGCTACCTTTTTTGGTAGTACTATATACCTTTTCAATATGCAGGACTTCATGCAACATTCAAGAGATGGGTGCATCATGAAGTTCTGTGGTGACATTGTGATGTTTTCCATTTCATTCTTTTTTCCCTGTCCTAAAAAATTCAAGAATCTATATGCCTTTTTGACTGATGAAAAGCATTAAGTCATCATGTTCAGTAAAATACCCTGAACTACTCTTAAGGTCCCCTTTCTAAATGGTAAGAGCCAAGTATCTATAGGGGTGCATTATTCTTGAACACTGAATTTCATCTACCATTTTATTGTGCTGTCACCCAGCGCCTTAGAAATTCTTCTTACAGCCACAATACTTTTGTGATATAAGCAAACTTTATTACATTACTCTTCACTCTCTTTTCTTAGCACAATTCTGCACGTGTAAGTCCTGACAGTTCTTACAGGACTGAGTGGTAGTCTCTGACATTTATTCTTACCCTGTTTCCTATTGTTCAATCCATGATTATTCCATGAAAAAAAACAAAAAACTCTCTTACTGGTTTCTTTGAAAAACACTGCTGAGGGATCTTGTGAAATACTTGTTGGAGATTCAGATACATTATGAACGTGATCATTTGCATCCATATGCTTACCGATTCCTTAAAAAATCATCTACTAGGTTTGTACACCATTATTTCCCTCTACAGAAAGTTCACTCTTCTGTGCTCATCATGCTTATTCATCTATCTGGTAATTCTATTCTTCATTTCAATTTCCATCAACTTGCTTGCTGCAGAAGTTTTACTTGCTAGTCTTTAGTTCCTCTCAATTTGCTTGGAGCTCTTTATAAAAATCACATCTGCCATAGTCCCTTCTTATAGTTAATCAAGCCTGTCTTGGCAATTAAATTAGTAAAATCACAGGTAACAGAAATTTGTTTCCGCATTTTTTCAAAATTCTTGGATCAATGTTATTTGTTTCTGGTGATCTGATGCAACAGACTATCTTCCATTTTTTAAGAATGGTTTGTATAAACTTTGAGACACACCTCCAGAGCATGCCCCCATCAACATAGGCAGTAGCCTGGTAACCTCCTAAACCTCTTCCATAGTTAATACTTAGTAGATTTTTTCCCTTCTCTACCTTACACACCATTCGTTTGCCGTAGACTTCCTAGAAAGTTTCTGCTTCTGATGTGTTTAGAAAAAAAATTAATTACTTATTTTTATGACTTTACTACATAGCTCAATCATTTCTGGCCTTCCTTGGTACTCTAGTATGTTGTTATAGCTAAATTCTGAGTGTCTGTACTCTTTTCCTTCATTTCATCATAATTTCAACGTTTTTCTTTACTGTTTGTAAATTTATTTCTTTATAAAGTTTTCTTTTTCTCTGCTGCTAACAATGCAATTTTTATAAAAATCCTTTTAAATAGTGGTGGTCTTTTTGGTACTCACTTTACTCAGCATCTCTAATATGACCAGCTCACCAAATCATCTGCAAGCATTCTGCCCCTTTAGCTTCTCCTTGCATTTCTTTCTAATAAGTGCCTAAAGATCATCTCCTCTTCTCCTAGATCCATACCCCCGAGACAGGTACTAACCCTTCCAGTAACTTCAAATTTGTCTTAGAGTTAAGCATGCAAGTAAATATTTTGACAAGGAACATGGGTATGATAAAATCGGGAACAAAAAATTGATCTTATAAACATCAGTCCAACTTTTTGTCAGATCTTTGACTGCTACCCTTTACGGCACAAATTTTAGTCAAGCTATTCATATGAATAACAACTATGAAAGTGAATACAGCTTTACAGGATTCAGTCAATATATACGTAGAGGGGACTGATAGCCCATACAAAAGTACCATGATGTTCTGTAAAATATTAACGGTATTGTTCTTTCAATTTCTTTCATCCCTGCACAATTTTGAGATCTGATTTTGTTGATTACGAACTGTTCTTCTCTCACATTGGACTACAGGCAATGGCAAAATCATTAAAAGAGACTTTTAGTGGAAGCCAAGTCAAGCCTGTTATAATTATCTTGACTTCTAAAGAGAATAATTAAATTGTTAATAAAATTTTTACCTATAATCATCAGGTGAGAAGAGAAAGATGTGACAGTGCTGGAAGTTTAAAGATTTCTACAGAGAAGGGGAAAGAGAGTTTGATCATAATTCAGTTGTTAGTAATTAATGTCTATAGAACATTACTTATAACTGAAATCAACTTGAAATAATTATATTAAAGAGACTGTGTTCATTAACATCACTGATTTCAATATACAGCTGGGGTCCACAATGATTAAAGCATTATGCCTAAAACTATTTTGTATTTTTATAACTACAGCTTGGACAAGTACTTCTTTATATGCTATTTTTTTCTTTCCAATGACTATCTGTCTTTTTGTTCAGATGGAAGTGGAAAACCATGTAATAGTAATTGCACTGATGCCACTGGCTGAATCTAGAGACAATATTTTCATTTGTATTCTGTTTGCAGATCAGTTTACCTACTTCATTCCCTTTCTAGAGACTAAGTGGAGTAACTTTCCAAATCTTTCACACTTTTCAGACATTTATGAAACCCTGTGTATTTTCCAGAAGTACAAAAAATAAAGCATAACAAAATCTGTCTGTAGATAAACCAAAATATTGCTCCAGCTTATGGAGCCAGTGGCCAAGCTGTATATTGAGCATCTCTGAACAGCCAAACAAAGACACCTTTATCTTTCTACGACACCTATGTGCTAGCCCCTGTTCTCACTCTATTGCCTGCTTAACTTTGAAGGCTTTTCCAATGGACCCAAGAATCTATTCTTGCACTTCAAAACTGGTAGGTTATAAGGAGCTCAGCCATAATCTCTTTGGAGGAGGAATTCTCCCTTGAATAGTAATTTAGGTTAGCCTTAAAAAATAGCACCAAGCAGCTATAGGTCAGGGATACATAAGGGCTAAAATCAGAAGAGCTACCAGCTTTGTTACCCACATACGCTAACCAGTCCCCATATATGCTGACAGGTGCAGGAGGAACAAACGCCTCCAGTAACCTCAGTATAGAAATAGCTGTCCATAGGAGACAATCCAGCAGGGTGTTCTATTAATGAGATGCTGCATCACTGAGCTCTGAATGTTATTAATGATAAATGGGAAATTAACTTCCCTTTTAAGCCAGAAGATCCTTGAATAGGACTCCTTTGAAGAGTTTAGAATTTCATTTCCAAGGAGAGTAAAGAGAGTTTCACCACATGGGGCTCTTTCTTTAAAGAGCTGAAGCTGCATTTTGATAGTAAGGCAATAAGCACTGACCAGCATCCAAGGAGAACAAGTTGCTCTCACAAGGTTCAAAAACATGGCTTACTTCCGACTGATTTCAAGAACAGGAGAATCCCACAATGAGATTTAAACTGGGGGTGTTAGTGCAAGGAAATTCATATTGAGGGCAAACATAGCATCCTTAAATCAGCCCCATCACGTTGACATTATGCAGCAAAGTGCAGCTCTCTGCAAGGAGGCTTCAGTTCTCAGAAAAAGCATCCTATTCCCCTATTCCGCATATCTTTACAGACAGATTATAATAGTGTAATTACAACACAAATGTCTCAAAAATTGAGCCAGATGTTTTGAAATGCCCCAAATTGTACACATGCCATTTGGTACAAAACTGGGGAGAAACATGAAAGGCTGCATGTACACAGCATAACTTCTGCAAAGGTTTAAAAATTTGGGTCAAGATTTACACCACCTATCAAAAAAAAAGCCACATACTGCTATAATTTTTTTGCAATGACCTGAGAGCTTTGCTAGTTCATGCAAAACCATTACTGATTTAAAACATAACTGAAAAGATGCTTAGAGAAGTGTACTCCAGTTATATCTTCTCTTTTATTCAGTGGCGACATGACAACTTAGCGATGATGCTGCAGCCCACGCTGCTCTGCACCATTAGAAGACCTTGACTGTTTTGCAAATACAAAACATTGAGCCAGCCAAGATGTGTTGAGCACCTCTCTCACCTCCCACCCATCCTGGCTTTGGCCCAAACCCCTCTGTTCCAGTTCCAACCACTTCCCTTTAGCACTCATCTTTCTCTTTTAGCCTAACAACTACTCATTCTGTAGCTTTCTTGCAGTCTTCAGAAAACCATCATCCCACTCAGATCTGCCATGTTACCACTTAGGAAATGCTGTCTCACAAAGGCAGCATAAAACCTTTACATTTCACACTCCTCTCATGGTCTCACTTCACTGGGCCTGTGTTTCAAACCTGAGCAGGAACCATGCTGGAGTCTCTGCTGCCCAAGTCGGCACGTCTGTGTGAAGGTTGTCCTTACGTGCTGGCTAGCCGTGCTTGCCATGTGGCTTCATGGAGCAGGAAGAGGCTTTCTGTTTAGCCTCGGTGTTTGACCTCTCACAAGAGTCCAGGCGTAGACCAGTCCTATAAAAAGTCATCCTACCTGGAATTACAGCCTTTTCTCGTCCTCCGATATCATGTGCACCCATCAGCCAGCACTCTACACAGGCATGCAGCAAACACCGGCTCCCACCATAGGAGGCAATGTAAAGGAATACACACAGTTCTGGAGGAGTTGTCATCAGAGAAGTCAGATTTCCATTGCCATCGCTGCCAAGGCTGCTGAAAGAGAAGGACAAGCATGTGATAGGAGTTGTGGGTGTTCAGGTTATGCAAGGTAGGGGTATGCAAGGGGGGATGGCTGGGGGCAGAGGACAGGACTGGACCCAAAGAGATAAACTTGTCAGGAAATACAACTTCATCATCCAAATTCTATTTAGCAGAAATCTGTTTCCATTTTCTCTGAGAGTTCTACAAAGACATATACTCAAGACATTATGTTTTAAAATATACTCGGACATTATGTTTTAAAAGAATATACAACATTCTAGAAGTACATTTTCATAAAAATTGAGCATTTCTTGTGTGACCCTTCTTTCTCACCAAAGGTGAGTATATGAGTTGGTAACATAGTTATATGCACAGCCTCTCAGGAGCATGAGAAAATGACTAAGGTCTTGGCTTTTCAGTCTTAAGTGCGAGTAGAAGACTTTGAGTAACACAATTACTTCTTTTCATCATGAAGCTTAAGGGTATTAATACAATATATCTTTAGAAATATATAACTGATTCTAGAGGAATTTATTTTGTCTAGATTAATGGAGATATCTTTGTTATTTTTCAATGGCATGACTTGACAATCTAAAAATTGGAGTAAATAATTTTAAATAAAATAAAGCAAGTACTTTGAAGTGAAATCATATTTTGCAGTTATTTATTCCTTGAGGATCTCAGGTTATTTCAGTCTTCACTAATAATTAAATTTTAACACCTTTGTGCATCAGGATTGATAAACAGAAATATGTTAATCAGCATGTCAAAAGTAATGCAAGAACCATATAAAGCACAGAGGGAAACAGTTCTTACTCATGAGAGTCTTTTAATTCTGCACTTTTTAATATCCTGAATTATCGTAACATTTTGTCATAGTAAGCAATATCAACATCCATGTTTAGAGGCATTATCTTTAGTTCATATGCATGTAGAAGGAACTTTTCAGACATTAACCCAAACAAACACATGTTGAGTGCTCTCTTTCTAAGCCAGGTCTGTTGTTATTCAGATGTTTTCTACATTGTAGCAAAACTGTAGAGTTGATAAAATGAGATTAGTGCAATCCTGTTACTATTGCAATAACTTATTAGTAGTAGCCTGCATAATAATATTGTGAAAAATATGCTCCCCAAATATATGATACATTTGTGCATGTGTGTGTACTCTCTGGCAATTTGAGCAAAAGCGCTCATGATGTGTTTGATAAAGAAGAGGACAGGGTTGCCTGTATGCAGTCTTCATCTGTATTGGTCAATGTGTAATATTGAATTATGAAATCTAATTGCTTTTAAAAAGACAAATAAATAATCAGAGCGTTTGAAATTTTGTTAAGAGGCAATATAATTAGCTAAACAAAGACAGTTATTTTGTGTTTTGGTGTGAGCATCTTGTGGACATTTTTGCTGAATGATGTGATATTATAAGACAGTTTTAAAAGTGTTTTCAGCTAAAACACTGGTGAAGTCTATCACATTGGTTACACCTGTGTAGCACATTGCAGAAAAACTAGTGTGCCTGAAGAAGATTGTGTTGGAAAGCGAGCATCTGCTATTTATGTTTTCCCATCTAATGGCTGCTCTGTCATGAAGACAATGCACAATGATACTTAGAGCAAGCTCTGTCCTACTCAGAGCAGGAAATATTGTTGATGAAAACTATCATGAGGCAGCTAATAGCTTTAATTATTTGATACATTCATTTATTAGTTCTCATTTTTGCTGAGTGCTACATGCCAGCTGTTTGAGTCATCTTATTGATATTCTGATGAAAAGAGTAGGAAAGTAAAGCATTACACACATTAAAACCCCACTTACAGGACAGAATATTATCATCCAGTATATCTCAGAAAGGAATTATGATACAAGAATCTGCCTATTTAGTGTCTTTTTTTAATTTTACTGTCATAATTAAAAATAGACAGATAATATTTTTAAAGACCAGGATAAAGCAGAGGGGATAAAAAACATTTGCAGATCTTTACCGTGTTCCTGATATATGAATATGAAGCTGCTAAAGTTCTGACTGGTGAGATTAGAAAGAGGTACATACATGACAATGGTATTTCTAATTGTCAGAATATTTAAACATCTTATGCAATTGCATATGACACTTAAGTGGACAAAATTGCATATTCCTTTTTTAAACTTAATAGTTTATAAGCCTTTTTATAGCTGAGAGTCTCCAAACTCCCTTGGAAACAGTAATCAACTCTGCTGTTGCATTTATCTAATAAACAGTGGAATCTAGTAAATAGAACTGGAATTCAGAGGACCTGTGTTCGTTCCCTTCTTTTGTTAGCATAGGCAAATCATTTGACTTTCCTTGGCATCAACTTCTCCATTGTGCACTCTTACTCTGAAGAGCTTTAAGAGACCTACAAGGCGATGTTTTTATCCCCATTCTACAGCTAGCTCAACAAAAGCACTCTAAAGCATTTCATCCACATTCAAAACAGTAAGTCAGTGTAGATTCAGGAAGAAGATCTCCTGATTCCCAGCATTGTTGCTTTAACAAAAAAAAAAAATCCCTTACGTTTCACGTGTTTTGTAGGAACCATATAAATGTTTTATCTTTACCTTTGCAATGTAACTTATGTTCACATAAACTCTCAATGTTCATCTCCTGGGAGATTCTACACCATTTACTTTGCTCCTTGGTGTTTTGGTCTCCTATAGTAGAGCATTATCGTGGTATCTTTAATCTCTCTGTTTTGAAAAATGCACACAAGAGGAATATGTAATGACATGTAAATATAAACTTGGCTTTACCTTTACTTGTGGTCAGTCTAACAAAGCTGATTATAAGTCACCCTTATGTAAGTGTGACTCCCTTTTTTTAATTACATACCCATTCCATTTTAATATCCCTGATATTTTTGATAGTGTAATTAAAGATTGCTGATGTTTCCATTACAAAGCTATTTTATGTAGTTTAGAAGTTGATCATAACATATATTTCCAGTAGATTTTGTTACTAATTTTTCAAAATGCCCCATGCATTTGGGTTTAAGCCGAAGTAGCGAGAAGAAAGTTTGCAACATTCAAATTCTTTTAGATCACAAATAGCTTTAGAATAGCAGTGTTCAAAATTTAACTTGGCATGAATATAACATCTTCTCTGTAAAAAATAAATACAACTAAGTGTGCTTTAAAAAACTAGCCATTAGAATGCAAAATTATTACTTTGAATTCAAAGAATTTTTCTACACAATGTTTTCTATACACAGCAAGTATTGTAAAATAAAATTTGCAGAACCAACCTTACTCCATTAAAAATCTAGCTCTTTCTTAACACCAAAACCAGGACATATGTTATTAAGCTCCAACAACTATGCTGCTTTGGGCAATAAAAACTTTAAATAACTCATTAGTGTCCTCTTCTTTATCAAACACATCATGAGCGCTTTTGCTCAAATTGCCAGAGAGTACACACACATGCACAAATGTATCATATATTTGGGGAGCAAAAAATTAGGAGAGAATAAATTTTTTAAAATACTGTCATTAAATAACATAAGATTACAATTTAATCTTAAAGTTCTCACTCAGCAGCTCTCTGAAATAATTTTAAGTTTTGTCTGTGAAGAACTTCAGGATCCAGGGCCATGCAGATGTTTTGAGGAATACCAATACATCCAATATTTGTCCACAGATCAGTACTATTGTGGAATTAATGTCATTAATAGAAGCCACCAACACATTCTCTCATTCTCTCTCTCCCCTCTTCCCTAAAAAATTTTAGGAAAATAATTATTAGAATAATTCTAATTCCCTAAATCATTAGGAAATATTTTCAGTTGTGATTATCTGCTCTGATTTTGCTGCCAAATAAAGTAATAAGTGTGTGGAACCATTTCATGGGTTTTGAAAGTCTTCAATGCAGCATTCATTGGGAAGAATGGCAGGAATAAAAAGTTTTGTCTCTGTAAACAAAGAGAAATTATTTGCGTTCTTTTGTGTCCTGTCGTAGTTTACCCCCAGCCGGCAGCTAAGCCCCACACAGCTGCTTGCTCATTCCCCCCCGGTGCGGTGGGGGAGAGTCAGAAGGGTAAAAGTGAGAAAACTCGTGGGTTGAGATAAAGACAGTTTAACAGGTAAAGCAAAAGCCGCACACGCAAGCAAAGCAAAACAAGGAATTCATTCACTACTTCCCATCGGCAGGCAGGTGTTCAGCCATCTCCAGGAAAGCAGGGCTCCATCACCTAACGGTTACCTGGGAAGACAAAACACCATCACTCTGGATGTCCCCCCTTCTTTCTTCTTGCCCCAGCTTTACATGCTGAGCATGACGTCATATGGTATGGAATATCCCTTTGGTCAGTTGGGGTCAGCTGTCCCAGCTGTGTCCCCTCCCAGCTTCTTGAGCACCCCCAGCCTCCTCGCTGGTGGGGTGGGGTGAGGAGCAGAAGAGGCCTTGACTCTGTGTAAGCACTGCTCAGCAGTAACGAAAACATCCCTGTGTTATCAACACCATTTCCAGCACAAATCCAAAACATAGCCTCATACTAGCTACTGTGAAGAAAATTAACTCTATCCCAGCCAAAACCAGGACATGTCCAAAACGTTATTGCAAGTCAAACACCCTAGCAGCTAAGTATGCAGGAACATTCAGCCTTTTATATAATTCATACTCATGTATTTGAATTGCTGACCTTTGCATGCGCCTGCTTTTGTTTGCTCTCCAGGCTTTCTTCTGCCTTTTTTTGCTCTGTAAAAGTGACACTTGTTGCAGCACTGTTTAATAGTTCTTGGGAACTTTTAAGAAAATACTGGCGTCATGCGTAAAGCTGAAAATGCTGCTGTTCGGGCAAAGCCATCCTGCTAGCTTTCTGGATAGGACTGAACTGCCTGACCATAGGTTTCTAGTGCCACTGCTAAGGAGCAATGGCAGTTGGTGGTTCCACAAGGAGACAGCAAGCCAGGACCAGGAAGGGACTGG
>NW_009216371.1:0-269 GCF_000690835.1 Fulmarus glacialis
CTGCCGCAGCCCTGGGGGCGATGGGGGCCAGCACTGCGGGCACAGCCCCTAACTCCAACGGATGCCCTTGGCACAAAGCGCCAGCGGTTTAATATAAAATTACTCCTCCTTTTTTAAGCACTGACCCCCCAGAAAGCCCTCTCTGGGTTCAGACTCCAAAAGCAACAAATGAATTTTTTCCAAAGCAAATCAAAACTGGAGAGCAGGCAGGGGATGCACCAGCCTCCCCCACCTCCCCGTATCCATCCCTGCAGACCCGGGGTCAGGGC
>NW_009216371.1:366-615 GCF_000690835.1 Fulmarus glacialis
CCCTGCAGACCCGGGGTCAGGGCTGGGCACATTGTGGCTGAGGCGTATCCCTATTTTCCCCTTGTTTTGCAGCCAGGCAGGTGGAGAAAGAGCTCCTGAGCCCCAGGGAGAGAGCGCAGGACCTGACCTGGACTTTGGAGGAGGAGGTGGAGGAGGGTCAGTCTTTGCACTTCCACAAGCCATCTGCAATCTCAGGTCTGTGAGTTTTGAGGGGGCAGCAGGAGGGGACCCCGCTGGCACTGGGCTGGC
>NW_009216371.1:692-7666 GCF_000690835.1 Fulmarus glacialis
ACCCCGCTCCTGCCCGGCCGGTCGGGTTGGTCTGGATCCGCCGAGGAGCCCTGCGGGAGCAGCCAGGGTGAAGCATCGCCCCAGAGATGTGCGGGGGCGCGGGGACCTGCTCATGCCCGGCTGCCATGGGGCTCCGCAGGCCTCGCTGGGCTCACCGGCCTCACAGGGGCCGGCACTGGCTGCAGGTGAGGAGAGAAGAGAGGTCGCAGTGGCGTTTAAAAGATGCCGTATTAGTAAGTGTTAATTGGTACCTGGAGCCCACAGCGTCACGGGGACCTGAATCATCCGAGAGGGGACGATGCCCAGACGGCAGCACATGCAATGAAGTCCCTCCGGCTCCCAATTGCTGGGGGCTGGCAGGCTATTTTTGGGAAGCATGGCTGCAGGATTTCGTTGGTCACACGCCCTTCCCAGGGCACGTGCCGGAGCCAGGCTGGCTGTCCGGCAGGCTCAGCCCAGCCTCTCTGTGTCCACGTGGCACCTCCGCACTGGCAGCACCACATGGCCGACTCATTCTTCCCGGGCTGCTGCCACATCAAAGATGTCACGACTTGTCCTGTCACCGCGTTCAGCAGAGTGCCCGTACTACCACCCGAAATGGGCTGATGGATGGCGCAGGATGGACCGGCAGTGCACTGGAAAATTAGGAAGCAGGGGGGCACGAAGTATCCGCTAGATTCAGACATGGCCTGGAGAAGGGTGGGGAAGGCAGAGGTGAGAGCCCGGTGTGGCAGGAGCGGAGTGCGACGCCAGGCTGGGGTGTGCTCAGCACCCGCATGCGTCTGGCCATCCGCAAGAGCAGGATTTCAGCTGGAAGAGCAGGGGCTTTCCAGACCAGGGGGTGGAGGTGGGAGCCAGGCTGAACCATAAAGTACATCCAGGCAAGCAAAGGACTCAAAATGTACTTGGCTTTTATTAACTCCACTAACTAGCTGAGATAAGACACGATTCCCACTTTACAAGCGTGCACCGGCAAACACTCCCATTAAAATGTCAGGCAGAAAGTCTACAGCTTTCTAACTGCACAGAGACCAAGCCCGGGACGCGACTCTGCTTTAACCAGAAACAAGCGGGTGCCCAGCTCAGCATAGCACTGAGGGCACCTTTTTGCCTGCTTACCAACAGGGAGAAGACTTTCCGTGACCTTAGCTTTAAGTACGAGAAGTCGTTACCGAAAGCACAGCAAAGGCAGCAGAGTCAGACAGGTTGCTTAAAAATCACATGATTTAAAAATCTCGGCCCCTCTCCCAGAAGAAGATGGGGATGCGTATGGTCATCTGAAGTCCATACTGTAGATCCCGTACCTAACGGCAGCATCCTCTGTTACCTAATGCATTTCTCGATCCTCCTCATGCACCTGTGCAAACCTTCTGGGATTTTTTGAATGCTTTGTATGAATCGGTGCTGATTCAGCCGTCGGTAGCTTTTCCCAGTGTGACATCCCCAGGGTTTGAAGCCAGAATAATCATAATTTTGATTCCCTTCCCTTCTAGCTTAATTCTGAGGTTTTTTTCTTTAAAGTTACTTCCACAGAGAAAAGTGATCTGAATTTTAAGTTTCCCCAAACAGCTTGCCCTGAAAGGGTTCGAGCAGCTCTGCCGTGGCTGACCAGGCTGCAGGATGTCCCAGACATCCCCGAGAACCGAGGTGGGTCTGGCCCAGCTTTGAGCCCCAGCTACCAGCCCCAGACCGTGCCCCGGACCCTTTGATGCTCTGTTTCTTCTAACATTTTTCTCTGGGCATCCATCCTTGTCCGCCGGTGGCAGAATACTGAACTGGCCTGGCTGTCCTCATGCTTCGCTGTAGCAGCCCCAAATCACAGCTCCCATCTGAATCCTGTCAGCCCGTGGACCCATGGCTGGGTCCTTGGTGGAGAAGTATTGGAGGCTGCTCCTGGACACCTCCCATGGGGACAGTCCTTGTCCCATGTGGTTTGTACTCAGTGACAGCTCAGGGCAAGGCACAGCTCAGGCTCTCGCCTGTCGGTGATGCCAGGAGGCAAGAACACTTGCCTGTCCTGTCTGCTCCCGGGACAGCGGAGGGTTACGGCATTTGTTAGGGAATGGGGTAGGGAGATACCAGCATTTCCAAGGGAATGGTCTGAGGGCAGGATTTCCAAGGGAACTGGCTCAGGAGAAATGGGGATATGGGCTGGGGGGTACATTGCAAAAAAAGGGGTGGGCAGGGGAAAACACTTGGATAGATCGGAGAGGGAACACAGAAGGAGCGATAAGGGAGGAGGTTTTGCAGTATCACCAGCTCTGCACATCCAGCAGCCGTGGTCCAGCACCCTCATCCACAGCAGCCTTCTAAATACAGCCAGTTAAGGGCGTGCTCTCTTTATTTGCCTTCTCTTTTACTTTGGTTAACGTTTGAGCTCACCCTGAAGTCTTATTGTCAATTTTTTCTCTCCAAGGCGATGGCAGAGCTGCTTCTCAGGCAAAAGTGGAGGGACCGAGTGCAGCCCCATGGACCCATGTGAACGGGAGATGGGGTGAACCGGGGCGAGCCGCCAGCACAGCCGCGCTGCCCACGCCGTCAGCATGGCTGCCCCTGCCCCGGGCCGCGGAGCATCACTCACCACGTGGGAGATCCCCCGACCTTTTATCAGCAGCCTGTGGCCGCATGCTGCCCTCGGTACAGCATGGCATGGCGAGGGGAGCGTGGCCCGGCGGTGCGGGGGTCGGGTGGCCGCAGTGCTGCTGCCAAATTCACACTCATGGAATTGGGAAAAATATCCACCCCATCCTTTTGGGATTGGGCCAGGTGAGAGGTAAGATTGCCGGAGTGCTTTTATTTTACAGCAAGGTGTGGGTTTAGCTGCAAAGCTGCCCGGCGGCGTGAGTTGCAACAAGAAACCCCCGCGTTAGAGCATCCCACTCCGCTCTGCGGTGGGTATCTCGTGCGTGTGTGTCGTGCCCTTGTTGGGCCGAACAGTGAAAAAGACAGCCACCGCTCTGAGCACAAATGGTGAGTCCCCTTCGGTGGGTGTATTTTGACATTGTTCTGGTGGTATCACGCACTCAAAGCCGCTGTTTCCCCACATCGCAGGTGTTACCTGTTCGGTTCGTTCCGGTGGCAGCAGCCCTGTAAATCACCCCCTGGAGAGGGTTTGAAAGGGTGGGGGCCAGGACAACTCTGGATTTTGGTCTGCAAAGGCTCCTGGAAGCACCTGCTCTCTCTCCTTTCTGGCTAAGCCCATTGTAATCCTTTCATAAAATTTCACCTGTCTTTAAAAGTCTGCTGCTGCCCTTTTGGAACGACGAACCTGTTTTCCAAGTGATAATTGCGCTGCCCATCTGCCAAGGGCAGGCATTTCTCATTGCACGAGAGTGATATCAATACCTATCACATCTCTTTTTTTTTGGGGGGGAGGACACAGTTGTTGTTGTGGTGATGGGCTAGAGCTGGTCTGGAGCTGTTGTACCCTGGAGGGGAGCAGATCTCTGACGGATCCTGGGTGACTTCTAAAGGCTCGACTGTTGGACCCGGTAAGTTTATGAGCTCAGGTCCGAGCCAAGAGGCTGCTGCTGCTGCTGCTACCAGGGTGGTTATTCCAGCAGCTCCAGTGGGCACCATTAGCCCCCGCAGCCCCTTTGGGTGCCCATGTGGGATGCCCAGCAGTGCCCCAGCAAGTGCTGTGTGCGGGTCGCAATCTTCCCGCACCATCCCCTTCACTAGGACACATGGGTTGCAGCAGGGAAGCAGAAAGCCTCCATCCCTGCTAAGAAGCATGGCTACGAGGAAGAGCCTTTTGTTTTTCAGCATTTCTTTGCCCGCTCTGATACCAGCCTTTTCACTTCCAAATACCCAGGCGCTCATTTTTTCATTTGCAACCTGGTTTGCAAAAAAATCAGCCCCTGGACTTGGCACTCAGCGGTGTGTCAGGCCGTAGGGGCTTGCTTCCCAGATGAGCTCCATCCCAGGAGATGTGTTACTAGCATCGCTATTTGTGATCAGCCAAGCGGCCCCAGCCCGACAGTGAGCGCAGGGGGTGGCCGGCTCCTTGCCCAGGCACGATTTAATCGGGGTACAGAAATCTGCCAGCACAGGGAGATGCACAGAGGTCAGTGAAATCTTGTATTTCGTTTTTTTGGTTTCCCATCTTTGTTGGAGACAATTCATGATTCTGCTAAGGCCACCACTGAAAGTCTTCTCCATCATCACAGGTCCAAAGCATGGTCTCTATAGGGTAGCCAAAACCAGCCTTGGGGTCTGGCTGCCAACAGGTATGGGCTTTAGGAGGCCAGGGAAGAAGTGGTTACCAGCATTGGGCTTCCCCACCAGCCTCTGTCCCCTGTGTGCCCACAGCACATCCATAAAACAGCTCCCAAGCCCCCGGGTGCGGGTGCAGTGGTCCATCAAAGCACCAGCGTTTCTCTAGATGTTGGGGACCCGGCCAGCTCTCGGACGCTTCCCAGCACTCCCTCTTTCCTGATGACACTCATTCCATCGGTGGGTTATTTATGGGGAAGAATCCAGCATTACTGATCAAATATTTCCCTTGTTCAAAGAAAAAGGGGAAAAGGCTCATGGCAAGAAAAAATACTTGAGGAGAGGTTTAAAGATGTATTTCTTCATGTTCCAATCAGACTATTTTTTTCACTTTTTCAATGCACAGATAAACCTCATGAGCCATCAAGCACCTATCCTCATTTTGCAGAGGAAAGGCAGAAGAGGAGGAATGTTGCTATTTTCATTTCCTCTATGATATTTATCTGATTTGTTTCAAACTTTTAGGTGAAAGTTTCCAATTCAACCCACGGATTTTGCAAGGAGTCAGCCAGGAAGTTCTGTGAGCAACGTTTTAACGGCCTGTGAGTTTCTCTGCTCCTGAGCATCCTTCACTAGCCTGTAATTAATAAACCATACTCTCCCCAGCACTGGCTATAGGCTCTCCCACCAGGCCCTCGGCTGCCACCCGCTATTGCTGCCTGTTGTCCCCGGTCCCGAGGCGTGAGACGGGACCAGGGTTTGCAGTAGGGCCACACGTCCTTCTGTCAGGCAGGTAGACGTTTGCAGCCAAGGGTTATGTCTCTCCTCAGAGATGCTGTCAGAGCCTGAGTCTCACTTGGCCAGACCGGGAGCGGGGGGATGCATCCAGCCCTCTGTTACGAAGCCATCGTTACAATGACCTTTCATTTCCCCAATTGCTCCCTAAATTTAAACGAGAGATCAGAATGACTCAGAGGTGCTCCAGGAGAATGACACCTGTCAGCGTTTCGGGTACCTGCTCCAGCAGCCCTTAGGCATGGGGTTGCTCCTTAGGCTCGTGAGCGGTCCTGCCGGCTCTGTGCTGGGGCTCGGGGAAGCGCCGTGGTTTCGCTGGGTGGATCTCATGCTGCCCGGTGCAGCAGCGGGCACGAGGGTGCATCGCCTTTGCGACCTGTCGTTTGATGCTCTTTGTTTGTGTGCTAGAAATAACTAAGCTAGAAATGGTATTGATGTTCCCTCTTGCTTGCTCCTGTCTTGCCCAGCCATACCGTTTATCTCAGATCCATTTATGCTGCTATTATTTACAGTTTCATCCTTCTCGTACCTCTAAAGCTTCTACTTCATTTCCTTTGAAATCCCTCCTTACAAGCTACCTGTGTGGTGCCTTCCGATCTCCTCCAGCATTCATTAAGCAAACCTGAGCTACGATCTCTCCTTTTACAATAAGCATTTTTTTATTCCCCCCCCCGCCCCCTAATTGCCCTCCCTGCTCTCCAACTTCTAATTGTAAGTGTTCTGTCTCGGAGGCTGTGGGCTGGCACAAGCTCTTCTTGGCTCTTACTAGTTCTTCGCCGTTTGTGCTTGGCCCTTCAACAGTAGTTCCTCGCAGTACTGATATAAAAATAATAAAGAATTTTTTCTTGCCCACCCTTAAAGGAAAGCACACATATGGCCTAAAACTGCATTGTGCCAGCAGAAAAAAGCACATCTCTTGGTGGGTGGATTCACTGCTGAATATTCCCGCCGGGTCTGGGTGGCTCCGTGAGGGGTGGATGGGATCTGCCGGGGCGGGTGGGAGGATGGACCGAGAGCGTGTCCCTGGTGAAATGGGCCAAGTGGAGGATCTAGTTCTTCGGCTGCTGAACTGAAACCTTTACACCACCCCTAGGAATACACCCATTGATCCTCGAGTCTAGGCTGAGAAAGTTGTTTGACATTGCTCCAGGTGGGAAGGACTTGTAATATTCGCAGTGGGCAATTTTGCATACTCCGGCTTTGGGTTTTTATGTTAAACTCGGTGTCTGTGGCATCCAACACATGGCTGAGATTTGTGCTTTGTGGGCCGGGGCGAGGGGCCGTTGGGACAAGCCCTGCAGGATGCACTGGGGGAAGAGCATGGAAAGAGGGATCCACGCTTCCCAATGGATGGTAGTTTGAGCCTCCTTTCACTTTGGAATACCTCGGATTTCGTGGTTAAATTGGGCTTTGCAATAGCTGGGGCTGGGGTTAAGGGGGGGGAATCCATCAGGGCACAGCCGATACTTGACTCCAGTAACGCTCGCAACAAAATAATAATGAAAAATTACCCGCTGCCCTTCAAAGGGGCTCCCCAGTTATTCTGGATAAAAGGATGGATAAAGGTTTAATTTTAAAAATTAATTAAATTTTAGAAAAAATGTCGTGTGCTAAAGGGGTCATGCCCAGACCTGGTGTTATGGCTCGCCTGCAGCGGGAGAAGGGGTCAGTGCCCAGGGAAAGACTGCAGGAGCCTGATGGGCACAGGCTGCTGGGGTGGTTTTGGGGACCAGGGGGATACAAGGACCCTGCTCTTGGCCCTACTGCCAGGCCACGGTGGGCAGCAGAAAGCGGCTCCCGGCCACGGTGCCAGCACTGACGGAGACCGGCTGGGGAAGGGAGCACGTGGCTCGGAGGTGACAGCGCTTCTGGGAGGAGCTCGGCTTCGGGAGGAACCTCGGGAGCAGACGGTGCCCCCAGCCACCATCTCTGCTGGGTCTGTGTGCGAGCGTTGCATCGCGAGC
>NW_009216371.1:7826-11610 GCF_000690835.1 Fulmarus glacialis
TCCTGGCACATCCCAAGAATTGAAAAAGCACAGCAGCATTTGGATGCAGTTTTGCTCATCTTTACTCGCTTGACATCATGATATTCAAATACAAATAGCCCGGCCCTGCTACTGCTCAGAGCACCTGGTGTCATAATGGGAGGCCGAAACCGGAGGGGATCTGCTGGGTCATTTAGTCCAACTCCTGCTATTCTGAGCAGCCACGTCATATAATCCCCGTCACAAATTTCCCAGCCTCCCGGCAGCCCCCACCAGTTAATACCCATTTGTTCGTGTGCCAATGTTATCTGCGGTTTAAAAGCTATTCTCTCTCCCCAGTATTTCCCTGGGGCTTCCCCCGCTCACTGTAACTAAGGAGAAAGATCGTGTGTCCTCCCAGGTTGATCCTGCCCGGCATCCCCACCTTCGCCCCAGACATGGCTGACCATTGCACCGGCACTGCTGGCAAGTCACGGCATCTCGGCTCCCGGTTTGCCGCCCACAGCCATGCCACGCAGATGGCTTCTGATTTCTTTCCGATTGACTGAGATCCCTGCGCCTTACACCCACCATATTGCAGCACAACCTGCTGCTGCTGGTCCCGACCCCCCTTTTGTGCGCGTCCTGGCTCCACCAAGCGGGGGGTGACGTCCCCAGCCCCTCCGCTCCCCTTGGCCAGCGCGTTACCCACTTTGCAGCTCATTTACTAATCCTCGCCGGCTCCGGTTCCACTAACAGCTTCTCGCATGGCGCTGTCAGATACGTGTCTGAAGAAGAGATTTGATCTGTTGCATTGCTTGGCCTAGAAAAATCACTGGTTGTAAAGGAAAAAATCTGTGTGACCTGTTCATTGCACTTTAACCCTTTCCCCTTCTTTTCCAGGCCTCTGACTGTTGTTTCCCCAGAAGCCCAGATGCTGTAGGATCTCCCAAAGAGCAAACTGCTTGCAGAGTAAAACCAAATAAAATGCCTTGCAATGCCCGGCTGCCCCCAACCCGACGTGCAGGACAGGAGCGAGTGACGGCGGGTCCCTGGCAGGGCCGGCCAGGCAGCACCTTCAGCGGGAACAAGTTTGCTCCCTGTTATTGACTCGCTGCCCTGCGCTGGGTATTTCCCTCCCTGGGCACTCCTACAGCCACCCTTCGGTCAGGGCTTGCAAAACACTCTACAAACCTGCGGGTGGTGACTCTCAGAAAGCCGGCGACAGAGAGGAATACAAATTATTAGCTCTTTTTTCAGACTGTTGAACTCGGTGTCAGATGACTCGGTCCACACCAGCCAGTTTGAATCCATGGCTGCGATGAGACTCCGACACCAATTTTCCCATCGTCTGCTCCAGCTGCCAGACCGTTTTGCCACGAGCATCACTTTGGTGGCACTTAAAGATGCTGTTTGCAGAGGTACGCCTCTAAATCCACCCAGAAATGCTCTCGGCACCTGCAGGAAGGCAACCTCAGAGATCTTGGTTCAAACCAACCTGCAGTTATTTGTCTAAAACTGAGAAAACACTCGAGCCCTCAGCGAGACGGTCCCATCCCTCAGAGCACTCACAGCCTCCGGGAATGGAGAAAAAGGGATTTATTGGGGTGCCCAGGATTAGCAACAGGATTCGTTGTCTTCAAAACACTTGGGGTGATTCAGGGTTGGAGGCTGAGGGAGGGAGACGTGACCGTGCTGCGGGTCGTGGTGGGTGAAGCAGGATGGGGACAGCAAATCCCGCCTGGGGACGGTGCGGGGGCTGGCGGTGGGACAGCACTGGCACAAGCTCGGTGCCAGGAGCCGGGGCACACGAGTGCTGAAGAAGACGCCATAGAAAACGAGGGCTGATTTGATGGGCAACCGAGCTGAAGCACTAAATCATACAGGGGCGTACGGGACGTGGCGGGGTGAAAGCAAAGACTCCTGTGGCCGCCGGTGAGCCGACCCGGCACCGTGCAGGATGGGCATCACCAGCCATTTGGGCTGAAGCCAAACCAGTGAAAACTCACTGGATCCAGGCGCCATCCCTGCCCACTCCCTGCCAAACCCTGCCCGGCGCAGGTTTCACCCAGCCGGGCAGCCAGACACGGCAGAGGTTAGAGCAAAGACATAAATAAAAAGGTTAATATTTTCCACCCGTCTCTCCCAGCTGCCGTGCAGATTGCAGCTGTTTCTCCCCAGTCACGTTGGCCGCAATACTCGTTGGGTTGGTATTTAATTGCCTCTCCCTAACGACGCATTAGGCAGGGTGTAATTTGCCAGCGCGGGTCAAACAATACAGATAAACCCGGTTTGCACACAAAGGCAGCGGAGCGGGGAAACTTCGCCGTCTGATTCTGCTCCCCTTTGGAGCTGGCGGCTCCAGACATGGGCGGGATGCGAAGCGACAGACGTCTCGGCCTTCGGGAGGAGGAAGGAAAATGTCAAATAACAGGAGACACCCGCCTTTTCTCCACACGAACGTGAAGCCGTAAGTGCGCCCAGCGTCCCCAGGGCTGGGCTGCTGTGTGCCCGCTCAGGGGATTTTAAGATTTCTCTCTTTGCTATTTTTTAACCTTAGTGGTGTGAGCGCATGTATGGGAGATGGCAACTTCGCTCCCATTTGGGAATTGCCCAGCTGGAGGTTAAAAGCCCAACACTGACATGGGCCCTTGGTGTTTTTTGGGACCTTGGCTTCAGCAGAAGCAGGTAAAAAAGGAAGAAAAAAGGGAAAGCTTCATCCTGCAGCCACAACTTCTCACCCCGGCTCTGCAGCACCAAGATGCTCAGAGCATCTCTGCCCTCCCCGGCTCCCCTCGCACCCCAGGCTCTGGGCAGGGGAGAGAGATTTCACCCAGATGTTATAAATAAATGAGAAGGAGAGAGTTAAAAATTAGCCTGCCCTCACAATGTGAGCACTGAAAAAGCAAAACACGCCCTTCCTTGTACTGGCCCAGGGCACAGACCTGCGTTTATGACCATGTCTAATACAGCCATGTATTATAAAAAAAGATAGAAACGGGCCATCCCAATATTGATACAGAGAGAAGGGCAGTTACACAGATCATGGGTGGATTTTAGTGTTCCTTAAATATTTACAACAATCTACGCTGTTAGTCAGAGTCGCTTTTAAAGGACTGCTAATTGCCAGCATGCAGTGAGCTTTAAAATGCTCAGAAATGAAGTATCGCCATTAAAATTAATCGTGGAATCACGTGGTTTTGGACACCCTGAGTGTTTTTAGGATGGTGGGTACATGATCCTGCCCTGCACACCAGTGACTCCGTGGGTTACCCACTTTGTGCGTGGGTCTGCAGGAGCCCGATTGCTCTGCCTTGCCCTGCAGAGGGAAGACTTGTTTGGGTTGGCACCGGGCTCCCGCATCCCATCCCCGGACCGCTCAGCATCCTCCTCCTGTCGCTAACATGCCACGCGCATGCAATGAAACCGGCTGCTTCATCACCAAGTTGCACATTAACGCCTACACCTACAACGCAGGGTAATTTATGGGAAACTGCCAGATAACCCCGTGCCGGCGCCCGGCATCCTGGCACCTGGTACCGGCACCCGGCACCCGGGGTGCGCCAGGGCACAGGGGACGCCACCGACGCCTGTTCGGACACAAACTGGGAGGAAGCAAACAAACAACAACAAAAAAAAGGGGCCATTTGTTTGAAGCTCTCTGGAACAGGAGGAAATCAAGGGTGCGTCAAAATGGAAAAGCACAAAGCCAGCAGGGAAATGGGGTTTATTTATAAACTTCTGGAGGACGGCTGCGAACAATGGGGTGGGTGTTTTTTATCCCTCCCAGAGATGGAAAAGGAGTCCGGGTCTGTCTGCTGCCGGC
>NW_009216371.1:11711-12091 GCF_000690835.1 Fulmarus glacialis
CCCTCGGCGGGCGGGCACGGGATGCTTGCAGGCTTCCTCCAAAGCTCCACCGCACCAAAAGCTCTGCCTTGGTAATGGCAAAGAGCCGCACAGCACCCACGGTGCATGTGTCCTCCCTGGGGTGGAAGGGAGCGCCCATCGGCGGGCAGGGTTGGGGGTAGGGGGTATGTCCCCCCGTTCCCGTGCAGCCCTGAGCAAGTTTCAGAGCAGGCGATGCACAGCCAACCTCGCTCCCGCTCATCGGGTGTCCGGGCGCTGCTTGTAACGTACTGCACGTCCTCATTTCCAATGATTTTTCTCTTGTACACAGGGGCTGTGCAGGTGAGCCACGACCGGCGGCGAGTCGCACCCCGGAGTGGTTTCCCAAGGGCGGGAGCAGA
>NW_009216372.1:0-6043 GCF_000690835.1 Fulmarus glacialis
ACTATGGGCCCCGGCCCTGCCTCTGGGGGGTCCCGCGGCAGCCATGTTACCTCAGGGAAAGGGCTGTTTACCCGGAGCTGCCGCAGGGCAGCCCGCGGAAAGTCCCTTGAAACCGACCGGGGCTGTTGCGTTATTCTTAAATACTGCAGGCTTTCCTTTACAAGCAGCACTGCCAAGGGGTCAGAAGCAGATAGCCCCTAATCCCTATAAAAAAGAAAAATTCTCAGGAGGAGCAGATAGGAACACTTACGTGATCTTCAAAGCAGATATTTTTAAAGCATTAAGTGCAATTAAATAACTAAATTTCATGTTCTGTCCACCGGTAGCAGCTTGTATGGGAGAAGACGCTAAAGAGATAAGGTTAGTTTTTAAAGTGGTTGTATACGAGTTTTAAAGTGATTAAGTTGCGCCAAGGGAGGTTTAGACTGGACATTAGGACAAATTTCTTTACTGAAAGAGTGGTTAAGACTTGGAACAGGCTGCCCAGGGAAGTGGTTGAGTCACCATCCCTGGAAGTATTTAAAAGGCATGTAGATGAGGCGCTTAGGGACATGGTTTAGTGGGTATGGTGGTGTTGACTTGATGGTTGGACTCAATCATCTTAGAGGTCTTTCCAACCTTAATGATTCTATGTAAAACTTCTGCTAACCTGCTGTCTGTTACCTTGGAAACAGAAGTAGAACGAGGCCAGAATTTAATATCCAGAAATGCTTCCTCTTCATACGCTCAGCAAGCCTATGAAATGTCAGTTTCTACAAATAACTGTCAACTTTGGGAAAAAGGCTTTTTTTTTTTTTTTTTTTTTGCTTTTTTATAGGTTGCCTGAATTGCCCCCAGAGCCCTCAGGCTGCTGTCTGTTGAGCAAATTGTGTTTCTCAGCAGGCAGTTTAGCATCAAATTGCTGCTGTGGTCCAGGCTCTGACTAATCCCTGGACTGACAGAAATTTCAAGGCTAGTTGTGAGAATGCTTCCTCTTGCCCCCCAGATTTTACACATGAACTAGCTGCAACTAGGCTCCAGATGCAGTTCTGCTTGCTGGAATGGCACCTTCTTCTTGTCATTGGCACCACAAAGCCATTCTATTGCATGTCCTTACCTCCTCTTTTTACCTTAGAAATGGATACCCACAGAGGATGCATCAGAAGTGCGGAAATCTTTGGTAAGGCTGCAGCAGGTGCATTCAGCCTATTCCTACGATAGTCTTGGGAGTCTGGAAAATGTGGCTCCTCCAAGAACTGCTTGCAGGTTGAGTCCTAGTTGAGGATAGATTTTCTGTGGGGAAAACAAGAGTTACGCTTTTCACTCTGGTTTTAAGAGCTCCATTAGCTTTTGTAGGTCCCAGTGAGTGAAAAAGTTAGGTAAAAAGCATATGGACAGATGCTGCTTTACAGCTACAAAGTACTATTTTTTTTTTAACTGAGAGGAAGCCCAGCATTAGCATAGAGTTTTTCCAAGCACAGGCATATTGCAAATGTTTCCCAGACAGTTGTTCCTATGAAAAGTGCAAATGTCAATACTTTATTGTTATCTCAATATTTATATTTTTAAAATGTGTTTCTATTATGCTCTCTAAGAAGTAGCAGATGAATTGTTGGGCCCAGTAGGCATAATACACAAAACACAGGAACTTCCAATTAAGGTATTTCGGAAGCACTCCTCTCCCAGTTGGAATATAGAGAAATGCATGTTTTCACCCCAAACAAAATAACAAAACAGTGTATTATGGGTAATTGAACAGACAAAATAACAGTGTATTATGGGTAATTGAACAGGACGTTACAGCAGAGAAATGCCCCCCAATAGCAAAACCCTTGAATTAGCTGGAAAAGGCAGAAGTAATGACAACCACTAGAGCAGATCAAGTACCTTATTAGCTACTCCAAGAAACAATGCAGCAACACATACTGTGATTAAGGGGATAGAGATAGTCTATGAAGATTATGATATCTCCAGTTTTTCTTCATCAGATTGAAGCGTTAATGGGATACACATCCTGCAGAAGAAAATTAGCAGCAGTTCATAGTTACCTCCATGACTCTTTTCCTCAGATATACCTGTAGATCTGATGTCTGTACATAAAACTTTTAAACAAATGCATGGGGGTTGTTTGTATGGCTGATAAAAAGTGGCAAGTGGTATATTCTAGGTATATTACTGCTGCTACAATTAAGATCATGAATGGAAGAAGCCATTCCAGCTCACTACCTGAACCCAGGCAAAGCCTTCCTCCATGCAGGATGCCAGTGGGGCCACGTGAAATCAAAGTGGTAGCTTTTGTGTTCGCTGGGCAAGCACATACTTTCCTCGTAAGACTACATGCTGCATCTTAGTTGGATTTCTTGTGAGTGAAGCTGAGAATGTTACGGATGACAATAACATGAATGCCAATTAGCACTGTCTATCAGGGTAAGGAGAGATGAGATGAAATGTGGCAGCATGTGTTTCTCATCCTCCTCTTTTACAGTGGGGCTGCTCTTTAGAATTGCCAGAAAGGATGATGAAGTATTTGGGTTTAGCCCTGACCGGGGCTATGGAATCTGCTGCTGTGCTCTTTCCTCAACTTTCATAAAATTTATCACTGAACTCCAGAAAGACTTTTGAGAATATATTGGAGGGTTGAGCATAAGATTACTATGAATGCAGTCATAATCTTGACTATATCTCATTGTTCTCTAGAAAATAGTCTATTGTGAGCTGGATCACAGCTGGTCCAATTGGGCTTAACTATGTAGAAGCGGCACCAACTCATGTTAGCTGAGAATTTGGTCCTGTGTCTTTTTTACGTCTCTTTTTTTTTTTTTCCTCATTTCGTTTTGTGTTAGTCGTAGATATCAGAACTGAATGTAAAATACCACTAAGGTAAGGAAGCAATAAAGATGTAAAGAAATATTTGTTATTCGGACAAAAGAAGTATTTTGCTTCATATTGCTTTGAGATCAGAAGAAATTGAAAATGTGTGAATTTGTGGGGTGTTTTTTTTTTGCTAGAGGAATCAATTCATTTTGTTTCAGAGGATTTATCTCCTTGGATAACACATAATGGAGTTATGCCTGATTTGTTCTCTCAGGATGTGTATTCCTCGAGTGCAAGTTATTCAAAACCTCCATAGAAACATAAACAGTATAAATATTTTCTGTGTTACTTATCAGGAATTTTTATAAGCCAGCTTAAATGAACAAGTGTTCATTCTACAAGAGTAGAATTTGAAGACAGCACAATGAACTAAGGCATCCAGAAAAACAAGACACAGAGAAAAAGGTTAGCTACACAATATAAATACCTAAATGTACCACAGTTATTAATTCCAAAGTATACCTTCCTATGATGTCTTTTAATCAAGTTGCTGCTTTGCATCACTACTGCATTGTAACATGTAATTATATTTATATGGGAAATGAATGTTGAAAGAGATGTACTTTTCTCCCTCTGCCATTGGTGGAAGGTTGGCAAATTCAGTGAAAGATGCAGTAGTTGCTGAGAGAAAAGTAGGGGGAACTGGAACACACGTACAAAGCGTGTCCTTGGGTCATGTACTTCACCTGTGATGCTCAGATACTGAAATGGAAAGAGTTGTAAGAACCTGAACACAACACACTGCTCTTTTATTTGCTTTGTATTTTATATAAATTTGGTTGGCTGTAGAAGCTATTGATGAAGTAGCCTTCTTAGCCTTCCAGGTAGCTGCTTAGGGGCTAGAATAAGATGCCTCAGCTCTGTTAGGTGGAAATGGGAGCTTTGATTTATATTTATTTAATACAGAATTTGTTAACGATGAGGAAAGTAATATATGATCATAGGATAATTTAAGTTGGAAGGGACCTCAGGAGGTCTCTAGATCAACCCCCTGCTCAGAGCAGGGTGAGACATCAGATGAGATGAGATTGCTCACGGCTTTGTCCAGTTAAGTTCTGGAAGTCTCCAAGGTGGAGGTGGCATAACCCCTCTGTGTCCTAGCTCCACTGCGTGGCTGTCTTTGTGGGGGAAACCTTTTCCTCCAGTCTGAACCTCTCCTCTTTGAGCCTATGCCCGCTGTTGCTACCCAGTGCGCTGCTGGGCCCTGCTCAGCTCGCTGCCTGCCAGGGCCCAGGGCCTTCCCCTCAGAGGTGCTCCCTGATCTCGCTGGCCCCGGCCTGGATCACTGCTGGGCTTCTGCCTTTCCAGGGCTGTGCATTTCTCCTGGCTGAGATTCATGTGGTTGATGTTAGCTCATTCTTCCTGCCTGTCCAGGCCCCTCTAGATGGCAGTCCAGCCCTTGTGTGTATTGGCTGGTCCCCATAACTTGGTGTAATCTGCATACTCAGTGAAATTGCACCCCCTTGCCTTGTCTAGGTATCCTGGTTTTGGCTGGGATAGAGTTAATTTTCTTCCTAGTAGGTGGTGTAGTGCTGTGTTTTGGATTTAGTATGAGAATAATGTTGATAACACACTGATGTTTTAATTGTTGCTAAGTAGTGCTTACACTAGTCAAGGACTTTTTAGCTTCCCATGCTCTGCCAGGTGCATGAGAATCTGGAAGGGAGCATAGCCAGGACAACTGACCTAAACTGGCCAAAGGGGTATTCCATACCATATGACGTCATGCTCAGTATGTAAAGTTGGGGGAAGAAGAAGGAAGGGGGGACGTTCAGAGTGATGGCGTTTGTCTTCCCAAGTAACCGTTAGGCGTGATGGAGCCCTGCTTTCCTGGGGATGGCTGAACACCTGCCTGCCAATGGGAAGGAGTGAATGAATTCCTTGTTTTGCTTGGCTTGTGTGCGTGGCTTTTCCTTTATCTGTTAAACTGTCTTTATCTCAACCCACGAGTTTTCTCATTTTTACTCTTCTGATTCTCTTCCCCATCCCACCGGGAGGGAGTAAGCGAGTGGCTGTGTGGTGTTTGGTTGCCTGCCAGCTTAAACCATGACACTAGGTCACTGATAGGCATCTCAAACAGGACAGGTCCTAGGATAGATCTTGGGGTACCCAACTTTTGCCTGCCTCTGGTTGAGCATGACTCATTAACTAGCACCCTCTGACCATTCAACCAATTTTTTACACATTTGTTTACTCAGCCATTCAAACCACGGCTTTCCTTTTCAAAATCCAAATCCAGACTGGTTTGTTTTTTTTTTTTGCTTTGTTTCTTTTTGCAATAGGGAAGCTTCAGCAGCTATTTATGCCAAATTATTTTTTGGTGTTCTATAAGAAGAATGGGGCAAGCAAAATCATCAGTTTTTTTCACCAAAAGCTAAACAGGACTATCAAATAAGCATGCAGAGTTGTGAAGCTTAGTAGTTGACTAACATTTACTCTTGACTTAGGAAACTTTTAAAACAACTTGTTCCTAACCATCATTGGCTCTGTTCCTGGGCTATCCACTGCAAGATTATAGAGTCATCATAGAGTCATAGAATCATTTGGGTTGGAAAGGACCTCAAAGATCATCTAGTTCCAACCCCCCTGTCTTGGGAAGGGATACCTTCCACTAGATCAGGTTGCTCAAAGCCTCATACAACCTGGCCTTAAACAATTCCAGGGAGGGGGCATCCACAGGTTGCTTCTCTGGGCAACCTGTGCCAGTTCTCACCACCCTCACAGTAAAGAATTTCTTCCTAATATCTAATCTAAGTTCACCCTCTTTCAGTTTAAAACCGTTACCCCTCATTCTGTCACTACACTCCCTGATCAAGAGTCCCTCCCCATCTTTCCTGTAGGCCGTCTTTAAGTACTGGAAGACTGCTATAAGGTCTCCCTGAAGCTTCTCTCTCCAGGCTGAACAACCCCAACTCTCCCAGCCTGTCCTCATAGGAGAGGCGTTCCATCTCCCTGATCATTTTCGTGGCCCTCCTCTGGACTCACTCACACAGGTCCATGTCTTTCTTGTGCTGAGGGCTCCAGAGCTGGATGCAGTACTGCAGGTGGGGTCTCACCAGAGCAGAGTAGAGGGGCAGAATCACCTCCCTCAACCTGCTGGCCACACTTCTTTTGATGCAGCCCAGAATGCGATTGGCTTTCTGGGCTGCAGGTGCACATTGCTGGCTCATGTCCAGCTTTTCATCCACCA